>NC_080426.1:51393296-51700163 GCF_029873635.1 Malania oleifera
TTTGTGCCATAATCTACATACTTTTAGAGATTTACATACATTACAACTCATGAAATATAATTGAGAGAATACGAATACAAATAGCAAAAAGTCTTGAAGAACTTTCGAAGCTATATGCATTTGTTCAATTCTAATGGCTACAAAATTGTTCAAACACAACTTAACAAGAAGACAATTGGTTTAAAATAGTTTGTTATCATTGAAACCAAATTAATGAGACATTGCAACTGACATCAACAATTCTCAATGCTTAAGAAAGAGTTGCAAGAAGGAGGCAATGAAAAACCAAGAATATGGTGGTTCAATGTACTTACCTTTTCTCTCCCTTCTCCACTTCTTATGTTGCAACTCTTGGGCATCTTGGGCACCTTGACATTACTTGGGAGTTCTAACACTACTCTCCACCAAGGTAGCAGGGCATTATGAGATGTGTGTGCTTATATTGGTTGTAATCTTTGCATTTATCCGGTCGGCGGCCTAGTGATCGCTTATACAATGCCTTTCGAAGGGGGTGGGGGTTTACACATTACATAGTACCTATTTATTTATTTAAAATTTAGTTACCTCACAAAAATACTTTTCTAACACCTAAAATATTTATAATGGACAATGATAGTAACTTTTCTTTGCATAAAATGGAGTCAATTTTTAAAAAATGAAAGGAAAGATTTGTTGTTACTGACATTAAATGATGTCGTTTTGTAACTAACTACAATACAATTTTGGTTCTTAAAATTTTGCAATGGTCATTGGTCAACATTCTAAAAACCATAATCTCTTATACATATGTCCTTCGTGCGACTTCATAATGGTTAAAGTGGGGTATAGGATGTGAAATAGACAACATCTCATTAGATAGGTCAAGCCTAGTGTGGAGCTCCCATCAAATTAACCAAAGAAAAAAAAAAAGTTTTCCTCAAAATTTGAAAAAGAAAATAAAAAAGCAAACCTCTTTTGAATTTTCTAAAATTCCTCGTATCTTCTTTTGAAATTTGACTAAAAGATACAACCCTCCGTTTTTCAAAAATTTTATGACCTCTTGTGAAATTTGACATAAAATCATGAATCTCTCATATAATTTGCAATAAAAGAAGAAGGTTGCATTTTATTTTTATTTATCTTTATCAAATCTCATAAAATATAGATTTTCTAAAAAAGAAACACTTGAAAGAAACGATTTTTATAAGATTTGAAACCGAACAATTGTAAGTACTACCTTAGTATTTGAGCTCAATCAAGTAATAGGTAGTATTAAGTAAGAGTTTCATATGAGTCTCATAATATTTAATGGAGCTTTAAATCTTATAAGGAGTATGAAATTTAAAAATCAATTTAAATAAAATATATTATAATTTTATACTATTTTATTTTAAATCGGTACAAATTTAAATTCAAATTCAACGAGAAAAAAAAAGAAAAAGAAAAAGGGAGGCAAACGAAATAAAGCCCGTACTTCATCCATCTGCATCTTCCTCCTAATGGATTCACCGAGGCGGACATGCCTGAAACTCCAAATCCCCACCGAATCTGAACCCCACCCGACCCACCAACCCATCTTCGTCAAAGGCACATGGTTTCCCACTCACTTCCATCTCTCCATCACCGACGGCCTCCATGCCTGGAGCTGTCACGGTTCCAACCTCTCTCCTCAATCTTTGGATTCTAGAAAGTGTTCTATAATGGGAATACTTCTTCACAACATTTTTGGTGTTTTTTTTGCAGCATCCGAAGCTGAGGTTCGAGAGCGAGCCGCCCAGTGGGATCAGCCCGTCTCTGACTACGTCAACCTCGCGGAGCGCTACCTTGGGTTCCAACAGCCTGGTTCAGCCTACGGGTTCGCCGATGCTGGGGACGGTCACAGAAGGGTCAGTTTACTCTTATTCATCCCTATCTTTATTTTTTTGGTCCCTTTTTTTGCCAGGGCTTGTTGATTTGTTAGAATTTTGGGAAATAGCTTTTTTTTTTTCCCTTTTATTCAAATGCAAGTCTCTTTGGATACTTATACTTGTATCTCTAGTTTAAGCATATGTCTTGGAAGTATTCTTACCTTACATTTAGGAGTATGATTTGGACTTTGGAGACTTTGCATTTGAATTTGTGTGGATTTGAATAAAGGATACAAAATTATATTGACTTTTTCTTAAATTCACACAAATTCAAATGCAGCGAAATCCATGCTCCCAAACACTAACTTATGCAATTTCTCAATTTCAAATTTTCAATGAAAATGATGATATTTTTACCTAATAAATTACAAGAGTTCATAGTGGGATATGTTATGGACATAAAAAGTAATTTTATTCACAAAATTGAAAAAAATAAAAATAAAAAGAAATAATTATTTGTATAAAAATAAATTAAAACATACTATCTAATAGCTGTTATCTCTAATACTGAGGGGATTCCTTTTTCTCGGTCTGATTTTTAGACTCTCCAAAATACCCCTATAACTACTAATAATTATCCTAAAACACCCCTAGAAATACCCCAAAATGTCCTTATAATTAATCATAACCGCACTTCTAATCAAATTTAAATACCCTTCAACTCCTATTCATTTTCTCTACAATTACTTCTTCAAAATAAATATAAAATTTTAGGAAAAAAGCCATCTTGCGTGCCTACAACTAGTATATGTAACTATGTAAGGGGATTTCCCAATTTGGTGTCCATTTGTCCTTTCCTTCAATTTAATTACTTTGGTGTCCACTTTCCATTTCTAAAAATATACGACAAGAAACCTGAAGTCTCACTAGGTGAGGTCAGTTGCATGAATCCTTTTTAGCCAATTCTCTTGATCAAAAACATTTTCCTCTAGATTAAATTCTTCCTCACTACCTCATTTCGGGTTATTTTAGGTTTATCCCTATCCCTTTTAATACTAGAAACAATAATTCTCTCTTCCTTATAACTGTGCTACTAGACCTGCGTTTCAAATGCCGAAATCATCTAAATCACCCCTCCCTTATCTTGTCTTCAACCGGTGCTATGCTTAGTTTATTGCGTATATGTTCGTTTCTTAATTTATCTTTTAATGTTATACTACTCATCCACCGTAACATTCACATTTTGGCAACTTTTACTTTTTATACATGTTATTTCTTAGTTGCCTAAGATTTTGATCCACAAAGCATGGCCGACCTTGTAGCTGTCTTGTAGAACTTTCTTTTAATTTTAAAGGTATTTTACGATCACAAAACATGCTCGATACACTATTTTACGCAACCTACTTTAACTTTATGTATTATAACCCCTTCAATTTCCCCATCCGCTTGCATAATAGATCTAAGACATCGAAGTCTACTAGTTCTATTAATTTCTTGATTAATATGCTTACATAAATATAAATTGAATAATAAAGACTAGATAATCCATAATAATTTGAACTAACACATAAATATTTTACATGTAAGTATGTAACTAACTCATCACCACAATTTTTTGATTTGGTTTCTATTTTTCAAAAGTATAGAATATTTCCATAGATTTAAATTATACTAAAAAATATATGGGACAAAATTTTGTCCTATAACTTTATTGTGTTAGTGGGTCAACGTTGGAGACATAAAAAATGATTTTAATTAAGTTATATAATAGAAAAAATATAAAAACTAATTAACTATATAATAATAAAAAATAAAACATATCACACATGCACAAATTGTTGGGTGCATGTGGGGAAGTATAAAATTAAAAGGATAGAAATTCAAACATAAAGGTAGAGGAGCTGGGTACATGAAAAACTGTGGACTTCCTAACAAAATTTCTATCATGGGATTGATATTATTGCATGAAATTATATTGGAATATTTCACTTCAAAAACCTGGTGCTACTGCCTTTTCTAGGCAATCCATGTTATTTTGCTTGTTGCAGCCAACTTAAATTAAATGGTCGTGCAAGTGGCCATGCAAGTGGCTGATCCACTTGCTGTGTTGAAGGGAGATAATAAAATTACAAACTATAAATTCAACATACTTTCTAAATTGCTTAATTTTTTTTTCTTTTACTGCCTTGGTAAATAAATCCGCCAGCTCTTTGGTGTTAACAAATTGTAGGTGAATTTTCTCCTTCCTGCATGAGTTCCTTGATAAAATGATGTCACAATTCAATAATGGTGTAAATCCATGGTATTCTTCTTAAGCATAACATTTTGCAGGCCCTGTCTGTTACTGCGATATATTTTTCTTGAGCTAATGAAAGTGCCACTAATTTATTTATTTATTTTTTATGCCCATGAAACTATTTTTGACCCCAAGTGAAATAAATATCTTGAGGTGCTTTTGAGATTGTCAGCTGAGCCTGCCTAATCAATTCTTTTCCTAACATATTTGATCTGAACATTCTTGCTCCTTGAGGATAACATAAATTTTTGGGGCCATAGTGTTAGGGTTGCAAACGAACCAAGCCACTCACGAGTGACGTGGGAGTTCGGTTTGGTAAGAGCTTGTTCAGGCCCATTCATTATATAAATGAGTGATTCCCAAACCCAATTTTATAGCTCGTTTAATAAACGAGCCAATCCTAAGCATGAATGGGCTTGCCTCATGAGCAGCTCGATTATTGGTTGAGTTTGGGCTTGTTTAATAGGCTTGGATTAGACTCATTTATGAGCTCTAGTTTAATAAGGTCGAATTGGGATTGATAGGCTGTAGTGGGGTTAAAAGTAGGGATTTTTTGGGCATCGGCTTATTTAGCTTAGACTCTATAACTTAACTTTAGTGATTGGGCCTATGCGCAAGGCCGATAGGTTAGCTTGGTGAGGGCAATAAACTGTAACGTAGTATTAGTAAGAACCCTTTTTCACCTTTTATCTAACAAAAACTTAAGAGCATCTCACCTCTCAAAGTGAGAGGTTCCAAAAGGACCAAAATATTTTGTAAGCATCTTGGTAGCTCAGCCTGGTAAGCTCATGAGCTTGTTAATTTGCATAATAAACAAGCTTGAGCAAGTAAATTAAAGTTCAGTTTTGAGCTTGGCTTGAGCTTATTCTTGGTTATAAATTAATAAACAAGCTTGAGCATGGGCAAAGCTTGGATCAGCTCGCATTGTTTGCAGCCCTACGTAGTGTAATTTGCTAGGTTGGTGCATAAATCTTGAAATAAGCTAACTAGGTAAACAATATCTGACTTTTAAAAAAAAAAAAAAAAAATATAAAAAGAAAATTCATTAATGTATAGAAAAAAGAATTCCACGAAAAGGAGGATAAGAAATTTTCCTAACACAAAAAAAAAGAGCAAACAAATGGAAAGAAAAAAAAAAATTACAGCAAAGCCCCTTTCCATCCCTTTGAAGATCCAATAACAACATTCCTTGAAATAAACCCAAAGAATGAGCCCAAAAAGAAGCCCTGGAAATAACTCTATGCCAAAGAAAATGCCCAAAATTTATATTACTGTTGAGAATCCTTGCATTCCTTTGGTTCCAGAGTCCAAAAAATGCCAAAAACTGCACATCTCCATAAGATTTTCCCTGGGTTACTCCTCCCAAATCCTTTGTACCATGTCATTAGGGAAACATCAACAATCTTAGGAATAACTAGTGCCTCCTCAAAGACTGAAAAAAGGAAAGCTCAAAGCTACCTAGCCACCCTACAACATAGAAACTAGTGATCACTTGTCTTGCCTACTTCCAAACACCCGACACAAATATTTAGACTTATGGCTTATAAGATCTCCTCAATTGCAGCAAATCATTAGTATTAAGCCTATTAGGGGTCAGAGTCCTCTTAAAAGCCTTGATCTTATGAGGAACCTTGGCCTTCCAAATAAAGTGGTTCAAAGGAAAAAAGAAGAATATGGTTTTTTCAAGAACTAGGCAAGAAAAGATATTTTGGAAGACAAACCAGAAGAATCTCCGAGAGTAGGAAGCATTATTTGGTACATTAAGCAAGAGGGAGGCTCTAGAAAGTTGAGGGAACAAAGATTCCGAAAATACCTCACCTACCAACATTTTCCCAGAAGCGAATATATGATTCCTAAATTCCTACATGATAGCAAGTAAGAAGTAAAAAGAACTGAGATATGTGAGAAATTAATTTCCAAGGACTAGCATATGAAATAATGCCACTACCCCTAGTATCCCGCCCATTCCCATGCTCTGTACTTACTTTTAATAACCACGTGCCCTAAAGAATCAACCTCCAAGTTAAACCTCCACAGCCATTTACCCACCAAAGAAATGTTTCTAGACACCAAGTTTCTAAGCTGAGTTAGGTCTTTTCACCTTCTCACAACAAACTAGATGAACTCTCTTCTCATCTCCAACACTTGACCATAAAAAATATCTCATAATCTTCTCCAAGTCAACATTCACCCAAAGGAAAGATAATTAATGGGAATGTTAGAAAGAACAGTATTTGACAAGAGTAATACGATCCCCTAAAGATAAATAAGTCATTTTCCAACCTTCCAATCTTCTACCCACTCTCTCCACCACCTGTTCCCAAAAAGAAGAGGAATTAGGATTGCCACCTAGAGAAAAGCTCAAATAAGTTAAAGGCCAATCCAACTACACTCTAAATTAGCAAAAGCTTCTAAAGCACCCTCACTCAAATTAATACCCATAACCCCACTCTTGGATATATTGATCTTTAATCCTGAAATTTTCTCAAATATTTTTGGCAAAGTCAAAACCTTGAGGTCCTTCGATAATTTTCCTTTATTAATTAAAATAAAGGGCAAGGCTCTTGCATCTCTGCTTATGCTCCTTTTTTTTTTTTTTTTCTTTTTTCCTTTTTTTTCCCAAGAGATTCATAGTTGCAAGTTGCTCTAATACAAGGACTTGGTACACCTTCATACCCCATTTTGATGATATCCCAAAGATCTTGGGAGATGAACAATGTCTTCATAAGAGTGCTCAATAAATTGTAATTTTCTCCAACGAAGTGTGGAATTCCCTTTTGGAAATACTTAAAAGTGAGCTCATTGCTGCCACTTGAGACCACGTTGTGGGCCTTGTGGCTAATATGTGTGGGGACTACATTGAGAGAAAAATGAGGAGCTGGCTCAGATACAATTAAATTTTTGGGTGCATATGGGAATGAGTGAAATTAAAATGCTAGAAATTTAAATATAATGGCAGAGGAGCTGGGTATGCAAAAAAAAGGAAAAAATATAAGACTTCCTCACAAAACTGCTATCATAAGATTGAGCTAATTGCATGGAATTATATTGGAATACTTCGTTTCGGAAAATGGAGTTGCTGCCCTTTTTTTACACAATCCATGTCAATTTGATTGTTGCAGCCAACTTAAATTAAATGTTCATGCAAGTGGTGATGCAAGTGGATGATCAACTTGCTTACAGCTAATGCTTAGTTGTTCAGGGGAAATAAGAAAAGAATACATATTAATATTCTAGCATAAATAGGTAGTCTATAGACTACATACATACATAACTAAAATACCCATGTAATTATTGATCAACTAGTAAAACTAACGTAATACAAAACAAATATATAGGTATCCAATTATCAACCCATGACTACTTATAACTATCACATAAATATTGAATAATTAAAAAATAACTTCAAATCTTTCTTCCAATTTTCAACATCCCAACCTATCCCCTCTACAAGACATCAAATCTTTAACATCCTAAGCTATCCCCTATGCAAATTATATGTCAATACAGGAGTGTTTTAAAATGCGTTTTTGAGGCACGCCTCAAGGCATGCATCAGTGTGTTTTCAGCCATAAATGTCTCAATGTGTACTTCAAAATGCAAAATTCCTATAAGGCTAACAGTCGTACACCTTTTGGCTTTGTGTGTGTGCCTCAGACAAAAATGCTCACCTTTATGCCTCAAGACTAAGGCATACATGCCTTTTTGTTCCCATATTTTAACTTATTTTTAATAGAAAATAAGAATTAGGGCACAAATGCCCCTCTCCGTTTTTGTGAGACTGCTCTTTATGTTCGACAAAGCAGCCCCTTGGCGAAGCAGTTTCTTTGTCTGGACCATTGATCTGCTCCAGCAATACTTCTCTGGCCATTGCTCCTCCAACTGGACTGTTGTCTCTCTCTTTCTCCATAATGGGTCTTTGAGAATCTCTCCCCACCTTATAAGTCTTCATGAATCTCTCTCTCTTATTGAGGCTCATGGAATCACTCCTCGAGGCTCATGGAAATCTCCTTATGAACTTAGAAGTTTGAAGCAAGGGGAGTCTTGGTCAAACATGTGACTATCTTTGAGTCGAATAGGCTACTGTCCCCTCTCTTTGACTTTGATTTTGTAATGTTTACTTAAAAGTTTAGACTTTGAACTATGAAAAAAGTGTGAATTTTGTAATGTTATGACTTACGCTTATCTTTTACATGTTTTATTTGAGTTTGTGGGCCAAAAATGGCCTACAAAAGATTTAAGAATTATTTTTTACCTTTTTATTTATTGTTCATTTTTTTTTTTGCTATATATACATTTATTTATTAATTAATAAATACAGTCCCAAAAGGCTTAGGCCTAAATGACTTGAGGCTTACGCCTCACTTCGCTAGGGGTAAAATGCCTTGCCTTATGCCTGCGCCTTTTTAATTGATTCAAAGTACAGACCTTATTATGTCTAGTAGCTTACAATAACTCATAGTAGGATAAAGAGTAATTATAGACATAAGTATTTAATTAAATTATTAAAATAGAATAAGGTAAAAAGTATGAAGAATTAATTATATAAAAAAATATATAATAACATTGTTACTGCATCGTATGTGTTTGATGACTTGTACATATGTAAACGGGACTTCCTACTTTGGTGCCACTTTTCATTTCATAAAATGCCCTTACACAAATATTGGTTAAATAGGGAACATAATGTGATATAAAAAGTGTTAGATAACTGATTAGGACTAACAACTATAAATAACTTGTTGGCCTAACAAGGCTTACGAATTTTATTTTGATGATAACAAATCGAGAAAACTTAATATGTTTGGTTAAGTGATGATGTTTCAGGTAACACAAGTATCAAGCTCAAGTGATCCAAGTGACTAATATCAAAGTGCTTAACAAAGTCTGAAAAGCTTGAACTACATGAAGACTTAGTGATTAGAAGAGTCATAGTTTTTAAAGTCTCATGTAAGTACTTCAAACATTTCAATATGAATGAATGAAGCTCTTAGGAATCTTTTTTTGACTTAGAGACCAATTTTTGAAAACCCCGAAAAATGCTTTTTTAAGTTATATTGAAGTTTTTCAAAAATTGAAGGATTAAAGTCTTGAAAATTAAACATTGTGGAAATTTGCTAGTTCAGTCGACTGACCAAAATAGATTAGTCAACTGACATTTTTATGTTGAATTAATTGAGCAGACAGAACAGGCCCAGTCGACTGACCCTCTAAGATCAGGCGATTGACCCCATTCTGAGTTTGAATTTTTGCTGAAATAGAATAAGATCAGGCGACTGACCCCGATAGATTCGGCAACTGACCTTTGTAAAATTCAAAATAAAACAACGAGAGAATATTTCCAAAATAGATTGCTTGACTCCCAAACTTTATGAAAACTTGGGAAACACTCCAAGTAACTTGGGGAATACGAAAATTAAACTTTTTCCTTCTATAAATACATGCTAAATCAAAGGATTAAAGACACCAATACATACAATCAACATTCAAGCATAATATTTTCTACTCTTCAAAAAGCTTTCTTGCTAAAACTCTTGCTGAAGTTTCTACTAAGAATTTGCTGATTAAAGCCTACGGTTCTTTGTGTTTCTACTGAGTTTCTCAATCTAAGAAAGAACCCTGGTGATAAATTTCTGAGCTTCAATTCTTTCTATATTGATTTTGATTGAAGTATATTGTGGTATTCACTTGTACTAATCTGCTCTTGCTGAGAGTGCTTTTTGTACACAAAAATTGTTCTTGTTTCTCTTGTTATTTTTGACGGTTCAGGATTGTTAAATCGTTGGACTACCAAGCGTGGGGTATCGCTTGGAGAGGAGGGCTCCATCCTCCTTGAAGGAGTGTGTAAGCGGTTTGCTCCGCTTGGTTAAGGGAGTGGTATAGTGAAATCCTTTGGTTGTTTGCCTAAGGCAAGGACGTAGGCGAGTATAGCCGAACCTCGTAAAATCTTAGTGTTTCTCTCTTCTCTACTTTCTTTAATTTTCTGCATATATAAATTGCGTGGATGTTTACTTAATTGCTGGAAATTAAAAAGTCATTGGGAATTGCGGAAACCTTGATTAAAGGAAGTACATTGATAAATATCAAAGTTCATTAACATACTTAAACTCAAGTAACTTGTTTGAAATCAAAATCTGAATTTTGGAAGCTTGCTTAAATTTCTATTTTATTTCATATTGAGAAATCAAGCTCACCTTATTGATTGGATTGAGTGTTGGTCATTGCAAATTAATTGTACTTGTGAAGTTGCTGATAAGTTTAATTGTGCTATTAATTGGAGAGTGTGATTGTAATTAATTCAATAGGAAAAGGGATTAAAGTTTCCAAAAGAAATTTTAAAATTCCAATTCACCCCCTCTCTTGGGAGTACACCTTACTTCTCAATTGGTATCAAAGAGTTAGGTTGTAGTAAATCTTAAACTAGAAGCTACATAAAGATCCCTATGGCACACCTAGGTATATCTCTCTTTGCTGAGGGTCAATTCTTCATCTAGACCACCTATTTTCTGCAGTGTAAACTACACCTTTTGGAAACAAAGAATGAGAATTTATTTACAAACTATGGATTGGAAAACATGGAAAGTTGTCACACATGGTGACCTTATCCCCACTAAAATCGTGGATGGTAAAGAGATACCTAAAGAAGGAAAAGAGATGATTGACAATGACCATAAGATGTTGCAAGTAAATTTAAGTGCTATGAATGCATTATATTGTGCCCTTCATGTAAATGAATTCAATAGGATTATGACATGTAAATCAGCTAAGAAATCTGGGACAAACTTGAAGTAATCTATGAAAGTACTATTGATGTAAAAGATAATAGAATCGATATGCTCACTAGCGAGTATGAAGCTTTAAGAATGAATCCTGATGAGACCATTACTAGTATGTATATTAGATTCACCCATATAATAAACTCTCTCAATGCCTTAGTAAAGAATTACTCAACTTATGAAATGATACGGAAAATCCTTAGAGGACTTCTACCAATTTGGGAACCTAAGGCAACTGCAATAACAAAAGGAAGAAAGTTGAAAAATACTTCCCTAGATGAACTGATAGGATCGCTCCTCACTTATGAGATGGCGATAAATGAAAGAAATTCTGAGAATAATAAAAACAAGAAATCAATAGCTCTCAAGGCTGCTAAAGATAGCTCTAGTGAAGAAGAAGAAGAAGAAGAAGAAGAAAACGAATTAGATGATGATGATATAGCCTTCATCACTAGAAGACTAGGAAAGTTTTTTTTAAAAAAAAAAAGAAGTTCACTTGAAAGTTTAAAGGCTTAAAATCTAACAAAGGGGAAACAAGTAAAAAGGAAACAAAGAATGAATCCCCTACTTGTTATAATTGCAAAAAGGTTGGGCATATTAAACCTGATTGTCCACAACTTAAGAAGGACACTAAGAAGAAGAAAAAGAAGGTTATGAAAGCTACATGGGATGACTCAAGTTTAAGTTAATGTGAGGATGAATCAAGCGATCAAGAAATAGCAAACATTTGCTTCATGGCAAAAGACGATGAGGTAAACTGCATAATAGGTTCATAAGAGTATCTAAAAGAAATCTAGCCTTGAAAGAACAAAATGAAATACTTAAAAATCAACTAGAAACTTCGAAATCAGCTGAAAAAGAAAAGGACTCTCACATTAATTATCTCATGAATAAGATAAATGAAATGTCTCAAGACCTAGTAAAGTTACAAGTAAATGGTAAGAGTAAGAAGGATTTAGAAATAAGCAACCTTAAAAGTAAAATTGAGGATAAAGACAAAATCATCTACAATTTTACAAAAGGAAAGGAAAACTTTGAAAAGCTGATAGGTACTCAAAGAATGTCACTAGACAAAGAAGGAATTGGATTCAATGGAGTTGAAAACAAAAGGAAAAAGAATCTTTACATGGGGTACTTTGTAAAGGAATCAAAATACTATGCAAGCACATCCTCCACTAATGCTAATGAACACACTACTTGCTTCTTGTGCAAGAAAGAGGGACACATAAAGTTTGAATGTCCATTTAAAAGAAAAAATAAAGTCAAGAAAGTGTGGAGAGTAAAAGCTGAAACAAAACCTGAAACCAAAAAGCCTAAGAAGGTTTGGATACCAAAGAGTAACACCTTGAAACCCTCTTGTAAGTATGCTTTAGGACCACTCTGTCAAAAGACAAATGGTACTTAGATAGTGAGTGTTCAAGACACATGACCGGAGACAAGTCCAAGTTCACTACATTAATGCTTAAGGATGATTGATATGTCACCTTCGGAGACAATGCCAAAGGTAAGATAATCGGTATCGAAAAAGTAGGTAAAGATCCATATTTGACTATTGATGAAGTATTACTAGTAGATGGATTAAAACATAATCTACTCAACATTAGTCAACTAAGTGATAAAGGATTTGAAATAATCTTTAAACAAGACAAATGCATAGTTGAAAACAAAGATAAGAATAAAATCTTGTTCATTGCAAAAAGAGTTGATAATGTGTACTGCATAAACTTTGAAAACTTAATCTCTCAAGAAGTCACTTGCTTGACAGCTATGAATGAAGCAAGCTGGCTATGACATGGAGACTTGGACATGCAAGCATGGATTTACTTTCTAAACTAGCTAAGAAAAATTTAGTCAAAGGTCTACCTAGTACTAAGTTTGTAAAAGACAATTTGCGACGCATGCCAACTTGGAAAGCAAACTAAGACTAACTTTAAAAGAAAGAAACATATTTCCACTAGTAGGCCTTTAGAGCTTATTCATTTAGATTTATTTGGCCCTACTAGAACTCAAAATCTTGGAGGAAAGCAATATGCTTTTGTCATAGTTGATGACTACTCCAGGTTTACCTAGGTACTCTTCTTAGTCTCCAAAGATGAAGCTTGCAAGGTGCTAATTAACTTGTGCAAAAGACTTCAAAATGAAAAAGGATATGGTGTTTTAAATATAAGGAGTGATCAAGGAAGAGAATTTAATAATAAAGAAGTTGAAAAATTTTGTAATGAACATGGAATCACTCACAATTCTTCAGCGCCTCAAACTCTTCAACAAAATGGAGTCGTTGAAAGAAAGAATAGATCTCTTCAAGAAATGGCTAGGATTATGCTAAATGAACATAAGCTACCTAAATATTTTTGGGCTGAAGCGGTAAATACCGCATGTTATGTAATGAATAGAGTTTCCATAAGATCAAGTTTAAATAAAACCCCCTATGAACTATGGAAAGGAAGAAGACCTAACATATCCTATTTTCATGTATTTGGGTGTAAGTGTTTTGTATTGAATGATAAAGATGACTTAAAAAAATTCGATGCAAAATTAGATGACGAAATATTCTTAAGATATGCATTAAAAAGCAAAGTATTCAGAATCTACAATAAAAGAACTCTCACAATTATAGAATCAATACGTGTAACTTTGATGAGGAAAATCCATTTACTAAAACAATAAATATTGAGGATGCTAAAACAAGACAAAAGTTAGAAGACTTAAAAATAAAAGAAGTCAAGGATGAGACAAATGAACCAACTTCAAATGATGAATCTTTAGAAAATTCTGAACTACTTAGAGAATGGAAATTTGTAAGGAATCATCCAAAAGATCAAATTATAGGAGAACCTTCACGTGGTGTATCCACTAGATCTTCATTGAAAAATATATGCAATCATTATGCATTCCTATCTCAAGAAGAACCTAAGAACATTGAAGAAGCCTTAAGGGATGATTCTTGGATAGTTGCTATGCAAGAAGAGCTATATCAGTTTCAAAGAAATAAAGTATGGAAGTTAGTTCCTAGACCCGATGATCATCCAATAATTGGAACAAAATGGGTATTTAGGAATAAAAAGGATGAAAATGGAATAGTAGTACGTAACAAAGTTAGACTTGTGGCTTAAGGATATAACCAAGAAGAGGGAATAAACTACGATGAGACTTTTGCTCCCATAGTTAGAATGGAAGCTATAAGAATGTTATTAGCCTATGCATCTCACAAGGAATTCAAACTCTATCGAATGGATGTAAAGAGTGCATTCTTAAATGGATTCATAAATGAAGAAGTCTATGTGGCACAACCATCAGGATTTGAGGATATCCATAAACCTGATTATGTGTTTAGGTTAACAAAAGTTTTATATGAGTTGAAACAAGCCCCTACGGCATGGTATGAGAGGTTGAGTGAATTTTTACTAGAATAGAGATTTTCTAGAGGAAAGGTAGACATCACATTATTTATTAAATCTAAAAATGAAGATATGCTCATCATTCAAATCTATGTAGATGATATTATATTTGGTGCTGCAAACGAAGATTTATGTAAGGACTTTGCCAAATGTATGCAAGAAGAATTTGAAATGAGTATGATGGGATAATTAAATTACTTCTTAGGACTTCAAATAAAGCAAGCTAAAATTGGAACTTTTATAAATCAATCAAAATATATAAAAGATATGCTGAAGAAGTTTGATATGGAAGGTAGTAAACCTATAGGTACTTCAATGAGTACGTCCATAAGTCTTGATAAGGATGAAAAAGGAAAACCGGTAGATATGAAATATTACCGAGGCATGATAGGTAGTCTACTATATTTGACAGCTAGTAGACCAGATATAATGTTTAGTGTATGCATGTGTGCTTGATTTCAGTCAGCCCTTAAGGAATCTCACCAAATAGCCGTAAAACGAATTTTAAGATACTTGATAGGTACTATTGACTTAGGTCTATAGTATCCTAAGGACACCAACTTTGAGATGATAAGCTATTCGGACGTTGATTATGCTGGATGAAGATTGATAGAAAAGCACAAGTGGTACTTGCCACTTTCTAGGAAGGTCTCTTGTGTCTTGGTTCTCCAAGAAACAAAATTCCGTAGCCCTGTCTATTGCTGAAGTTGAGTATGTGGTAGCAGGTAGTTATTGTGCACAAACACTCTATATGAAACAACAATTAAAAGATTTTAATTTAAAGTATTTAACAATTCCTATAAAATGTGATAATACAAGTGCGATAAGAGGAGATTTTACTTGAATTTGTGAATACAAATGACCAATGGACTGATATTTTTACCAAACCTCTTCTCGAAGATAGATTTATATCTATAAGAAGAGAACTCGGATTGTTACATAGCAGAGAAGTTGTTTAAAGAAGTTAGCAAATAGGAAATCAAAAGTAGAAGAGGTCAGGTGACTGAACTTTTAGCCTCAGTCAACTGATCCCTTTTTGACTTTATTAATTTTTTAGGATGAGCAAGGTCAGGCGACCGCCTTAATCCTCAGTCGACGGACATGCTATTGTCTGAAAAAATTTTAAATGCGCCTAAATGTTAGGCGACTGACCTTGTGTTCAATCGACTGATTGACGGAGTTTGAAAACAAACAGTTCGCAAACCCTAAAATTTTCAAGCCTCTAGTTAACTAACCCTGGTTTGCTCCTCTCGTCTCTTTAGTCTCCTTTGATCCTCAGTGCACCTACACTTCAAAAACATCCGATTAACCTTCGAAACTCATCACCCTACATCATTCCCTCACAAAATTCTAGGGTTTTACTGTTCAGTTTTGAGCTCACGATGCCTAGAACGAAGACGGTTGGGCGTAAGCAAACAACGCAAGCAGATGAAGATTCCCCCATTGAGCAATGGCTTGTCACTCCTCATGCTAGGCGTTTATATAAAAATCATCTCCGTTTGACGGATCCGATTCTTGGTACTTCATTTTTCGAAGAAGATTTTCTCGACATCCTACCCATGTTCAAGAACCTTTGTTGGAAAAATTTCATTGCCTACCAAGCCAAAGACCATTTTCCTAAACTTGTAAAAATTTTCTATGCCAATTTGGTTAAAGGGGAGTCGGTAGTCACTATTGAAGTCTTGGGTAAATCCATCGCACTTTCACCATAAACCTTGGCTACTATCTTCAATATACGTCAAGGCGAATTCGAATGTCCTCCTTTTGGACAAACATGGATTATGGAGTAAGGTTTTACTCCCGATGAATTTTTACCACTAATTATGGTTGAAGCGCCTGTTTACTTCGGATATCCTCCATTGTACAAGCAACTGAATCTCCAAGCCCAGATCCTCCAAAAGATCATCACATACAACATCCTCCCACTGGTTGGTTCTCATGACTATATGACATACTTGGAATGTTTTGTTATGTGGTGTTTGCTGAAAGGAAAGAAGCTGGACTTATCGAACTTAGTCCTTAAATGGATGATTTCTCGTACTAAAGCTCGTTGAGTCACTCTACCCTATGGAGTAATTTTGAACCTCCTATTTGCTCATCTTCATGTTTCATCTCCAAATGACTTGTTTGTTAAATGTATCCATTATGATCTTTTCTCTTCTACTACACTTGAACAAATGGGGGTATGAAAAACACGAGCAAGGTTGGTTTCCCAAATGAGGTAGACGGCAACGACAAGCTCCTGAGTCACAACCTCAAGACCAACAACCTGCTCCTCCGATTGATGTTGCACCATCATGGTTCTTGGCTTATCACCAACAGATTATTGCTTTTAGTGGAGGAAAGAGATCAGGACTTAGCTCACTTCAAGATAATTTCGCCTCTCTTCAAGTCAATTATTCTGTACTAGATCAACGACTTAGTCGGATTGAACATCACATGACTGGTTCATCCTCTTCTCATGGCAAAGGTCCAATGGATATAAGCTCAGTTGATGCAGGTGATGACGATGAAGAAGACGAAGAAAATGACGAAGAAGGAGTTGACAAAGAAGAAGAAGATGAAGATGATGCAGATGCTAGAACTGCATAATTTTATACTTTATGGTTGTATAAACATTGATTTATGTGTGTGTTTTTTTTTTGCCTATTGGATTTATTGCTTATTTGGTTGCTCATGAATATATCATATGCTTATGGTTGATTATTGCTTTATTTTTTGTCTAAATTTCTTAATATCTATCTCTTTTTAATTGATGTTAAAAGGGGGAGAAAGATTTTTGAGCAAAACTAAGAAATGAGACATGATATGAGATATGATATAAGATAAGATATGAGATAAGATATAAGATATGCTAGAAGAATTGCAAAACTAAGATATAAGACATGATTCAAATTAACACATATACATTGCTGAATTTCATGAACACTTATACATGGTTGATATATGAGCTTAAACTGATTCTAATAACATCTGATATTTCATTTTTCAAATATTGTTAAGAGTATGCTTATTGTAAGGGGGAGCCTTATTAAGGTTCACTCATTTTTTGCTCCTTATTTGTCATCATAAAAAAGGGGGAGATTGTTGGCCTAACAAGGCTTACGAATCTTATTTTGATGATAACAAATCAAGGAAACTTAACATGTTTGGTTAAGTGATGATGTTTCAGGTAACACAAGTATCAAGCTCAAGTGGCCCAAGTGACTAATATCAAAGTGCTTAACAAAGCTTGAAAAGCTTGAAATTAATGACATAAGATTTTATGAAGTTAAAGATGAAGCTAAAAGCCAAGCTCAATGTAAAGAATGGAAGCTATACATGAAGACTTAGTGATTAGAAGAGTCATAGTTTTGAAAGTCTCTTGTAAGTACTTCAAACATTTCAATATGAATGAATGAAGCTCTTAGGAATCTTTTATTGACTTTAAGAGACCAATTTTTGAAAACTTCGGAAAATGCTTTTTTAAGATATACTGAAGTTTTTCAAAAATTGAAGGATCAAAGTCTTGAAAATTAAACATTGTGGAAATTTGCTAGTGCAGTTGACTGACCAAAATAGATCAGTCAATTGACATTTTTATGCTGAATTAATTGAGCATACAGAACAGGCCCAGTTGACTGACCCTCTGAGATTAGGCGATTGACCCCATTCCGAGTTTGAATTTTTGCTAAAACAGAATAAGATCAGGCGACTGACCCCGATAGATTAGGCGATTGACCTTTGTAAAATTCAAAATAAAACAGCAAGGGAATATTTCCAAAATAGATTGCTTGACCCCCAAACTTTATGAAAACTTGGGAAACACTCAAGTAACTTGGGGAATACGAAAATTAAACTTTTTACTTCTATAAATACATGCTAAATCATAGGATTAAAGACACCAATTCATACAATTAGCATTCAAGCATAATATTTTTTACTCTTCAAAATGTTTTCTTGCTAAGACTCTTGCTGAAGTTTCTACTGAGAATTTTCTGATTAAAGCCTACGGTTCTTTGTGTTTCTACTGAGTTTCTCAATCTAAGAAAGAACCCTGTTGATAAATTTCTGGGCTTCAATTCTTTCTATATTGATTTTGAATGAAGTATATTGTGATATTCACTTGTACTAATATGCTCTTGCTGAGAGTACTTTTTGTACACAAGAATTGTTCTTGTTTCTCTTATTATTTTTTATGGTTCGGGATTGTTGAATCGTTGGACTACCGAGCGTGGGGTATCGCTTGTAGAGGAGGGCTCCATCCTACTTGAAGGAGTGTGTAAACAATTTGCTCTGTCCGGTTAAGGGAGTGTTATAGTGAAATCTTTGGGTGGTTTGCCTAAGGCGAGGACGTAGGCGGGTATAGCTGAACCTCGTAAAATCTCGGTGTTTCTCTCTCCTCTACTCTTTTTAATTTTCTGCATATATAAATTGTGTGGTTGTTTACTTAATTGCTGGAAATTAAAAAGTCATTGGGAATTGCGGAAACCTTGATTAAAGGAAGTACGTTGATAAATATCAAAGTTCATTAACATACTTAAACTCAAGTAAGTTATTTGAAATCAAAATCTGAATTTTGGAAGCTTGCTGAAATTTCTATTTTATTTCATATTGAGAAATCATACTTACCTTATTGATTAGATTGAGTGTTGGTCATTGCAAATTAACTATACTTGTGAAGTTGCTAATAAGTTTAATTGTGCTGCTAATTGGAGAGTGTGATTGTAATTAATTCAATTTGAAAAGGGTCGTACTACATTGAAGTTTCCAAAAGAAATTTTAAAATCCGAATTCACCCCCTCTCTTGGGGGTACACCTTACTTCTCATAGCTAATAACTAATTCATAACTACAATTCTTTCTTTACTCTCTATGTTTCAATATTCTTATAAGCTGAAGTTTTCAATCAAAAAAACTAATAAACCATATTTTGTCCAACAATTTACAATAATGGTGAGTCAATGGTAGTGAATTTAACCATGTTATAAAATAGATGAAAATAAAGTATTAAAATTAATTAATTATATTTAAAGTGAATGAAAACATATGTGGTTGTCCAATTGCTAATATGTCTATATTTGGATATGATGATGTCCAGACAATTTTGAGATATGACCAATCATTAGGATATCTTCACTTAAATATCAAGGTCTTATTTCAATTGGAACACTGCAGCTCCGGAAATTCGAGTTCTAGTCTAATGAGGAAAGCCATGAATTGCCTAATTGATAAACCCTTGTGGAAAAAGAAGTAAGTTCATTTTTATACTTTTTGTAGTAGGTAGAGGGTGGTGTTTGGTTAACATATTGAACTGCTTTTGTTGTTCTGATTTAAGCTCTTTTAAGCCAGTGAAATAGTTTTACAATCCCATCGACGGAGATGATAGCTAAGCTAAGATGTGATGTCATGCAGTTGTCATGGACATTTGAGAAGGAAGGCACTAAGTTAGAGTGGCGTTGGAAGTGTCAACCATCGGCTGATGGTCAAAAAACTACAGCAGAGATCTTGGACTTTCTTATGGATGCAAACATAAGGCTAAGTGTAAGATTTTTGCATTGTTGTTTTCTTTGGAAATGACGATGCTAATAGACTTCCTCTCTCACTGTGACTTCTTTGTCACACAAACAGGAAGAAGTTGTTAGGAAGACCAAATCATTTGAGAGCCTAAAGGTGGAAGCTGAAAAGTGTTTAGCACAAAGTGAGAAATTCAGTGACGAGAAGACTGAATTTGAATCTGCAATCTATGCAAAGGTGTGTATTTTTTTGTTTTTGTTTTCATGTGTGACATTACCGAGGTTGGAGCAGTGGTCATCATATTTTCATCTCCTACCATATATTTCATCTGCAAATTAACTTGTTACTGTTAGTAATTGTCAGAATCAGACATATGCTTATTGCAGGTTGTGCCCCGTGACGCCTTTAATGATATATATTTACTTCTTAGCTGGTACACTCTTCTTGTGAGATGCTGTTAGATTACATGCTTTAAGTTTAGGAAACCCCTTTCTGTCTCCAATTTGACAAAACACTTAATTCTTTCTTGGGACGGGAAGCTGATTAATGTCAAATAGGATTTTTCCTCCATCAGATAGGTATCATATGCCTCAGTGTCCATATGCCCTATATTTGTGTAATGTCAAGCGCTGCATTATAAGGATGCATTTGAGGGTAACTGTTCAAGAGATAGAAGTGATTTCTGAAATTTATGTTTTCTTAATTTGAAAACTGTGCTTTGGAAGATTGGTTAGATACAGTCAGGCTTCCCAAATTACATAGCTGCTTTCTAAAGTTTCTTGCACTTAAATTCTACCAATGTTTTTACTCATTTGTACTTTTCTAATTTTTAGTTTGAAGTTTGAACAATTCGGTTATGCTTCTTGTATGTAAATACTAGAGGAGATTCAATTTATATCTGCTGTGGTTTATTTTTTGTATTTTTTTTTTTGAATTTTCTTTTCTATGTGGACTTCTTGTCTTCTGCCTTAGAGCTTTATATATTTTTCTTTCTTTAATAAAATATTATTTTCTATAAAAAAACTATATATTTTATGTAATAGTGTCTACAGTAGGGATAATTTGCCCTTTTCTGCCACTAGTTTCTTGGGGTCCTGAATTCAAAGAAAGCAAAACTCAGAGAGCTTCGGGACCAGCTTTCGAAACAGAAAACCTTGGGGAAGTTGCCAGAAGATGAGGAAGAGTCAACAGACAAAACCATAAGTTTTGATGATGAAAGTGATGAGGAGAGGCATGTGGAAGAAGATGCTAAGACTTCTGTTGGCACTTCAAGGGATGTTCCAGCAAGTAGGCCTCGCCGTTGGAAAAGGAGTTCACGCCAATAGACATGTCACTAGCAAATTAACTCTGTCGTATATTAGGCAAGCCCTTCCTTTCTAATGATCTGAGATTAACGTACTACACGTAAAATTACTTTTGAGTATATTTTATATCAAGCTCTATTTTTAATGCATAAAATATAATTAGTTAATGGAATTTTTTTTTGGTTTGCTATTTTCTAAACATAATTGTTAAACTACAAAGTTAAATATGTGAGAGCAATGTTATACTTTTGAGAAAATAATTTTTAAATTAGAATGAAAATAATCCAATAGGATGAAATAAGTTATTTACATTTAAAAAAAAAAAATTAGAAATACTGTTTTAAATAAAAAATTGAACAAATAAGAAAAATTGGTTCGTATTTTTCAAAAATATTATAAATATCTATTTTTAAAAAAAAAAAATAAAATCTTAAAAATTTTTAAAATATATTTTGGTCTGGGCTTTTCATGATTACATGTCTTTTGCACAAGTAGATGACTACTTAAAAAAGAATAATTGTTAGCTTGAGAAGTTTAAAATATGTAACAAATATATATATATATATATATATGTATTTTGTGAATTTCAAATTAAAATAAAAATATCTTATTGAAAAAACATGAGTTGTATTTAAAAAAAAAAATGTAAATAAAGAAAATAATTGGTTGATAGAAACTCCATGTTTGCAATAGACAGAAAATGCATGAGATAATTAAGCAAGTAAAGGGACATGCACTCCTAATTTTATGACCTTTTAACATATATGTTAAAAGATTTCTTTTTAAAAATCTGTTATTTTTCTTGTTTACTGTTGAATAAAGTATAATTGCAAATAGTTTGTATACCCAGAATACATGTGAACTGAAATTCCTCCTGCCATTTCAGTTTTGTTCCCCCGTCGCTTTGGCCACCATTGAAGATGTAAAGTGATTGATAGCAACGAATCATCTTGACATGTTGATCTCAATATTGTTGCAACTCTAGTTCAGGTATAGTTTTTATTTTATTTATTTATAATTATTTTTTGCTAACTGAATCACAGAAGAAGTGATGTGTTATTTCTTTAGGTAGTTGGTGCCTTTTCAGTGCTTACTTCAATTCCTTTATCTTTATTTGTTACTTTAGGGTGTGTTTAGATGTTTCACAAATGAATGGCTATATTGCTTTTGCATTACCTCTCAATGTAAAGTTTTATTGGATTAAATGAAGTCATTTTGGAAAATGGTCACCACATCACTAATGATGCTGAGATTTGTTTGCTTTGTATTTTAGAAAATACTCTGATGATCCTATTCCATCTGCTAAGGTTCAATATTTTCTTCAATGTTTCTATCCTTGAAGATTGTTTTTCACTGCAGATGCTAATAGAATGCAGTGGTGCTTTCAAACAGTGGAGGATGCCCAAAATTCTATTAGTGCTTTTCCTTGCATGAATTTTTTTTTTTTTTTGTATGGAAAAACCTAACTGATATTCTTGTCATATTAAATATAAATCCATCATTGCAACTAATTGATCTCAATTTATTTTATATTTTTATGCTTCAATTCAGATTTAATGTTTGGTACACAAGCCATGTAGAATTTTAAAGTTTAAGAGTTTGGAGTTGTGTTTCGTATCATAAAGATACCTTCTGTGAGTCCATGATATGGATGGGGAGTAATGGTTTTTAAGAAATATAAAAGGGTGTCTTGAGTGGCACAACTAGCCCTTGCTTTGTTAGTTGTGGCCTTTTTAATAGATTTTGGTAGATTTCTATCAATTGTGATAAAATAAAAAAAAAGGATGTGCGAAGCTTATGTAGTCGATGATATGCATTAGTGTGGAAGGGCTATATGATTTAAAAGTTTGGCATTTTCCTTTAATAATTGCATGTGTCTAAAGAACTTCCTATAGAACGATTTGTGTAGGCAATTACTTAGATGATTATCTTTCTTTTTTTATTATTATTTTAAAAAAATCTCAATCATAGTGATCTGACAAGTTTTATGCTAGCTGTTAGTTACCTAATGCAGCCCTCCTCCTTTAAGGCTTGGTTTTTGGTTGTTTTAAAAAATCTCAATACACAACATTGTATGCGCTCTACTAGCACATTTATGAAGTCTTGTTTCCTTAACTAGCTTGGCAGTTCATGCAGGTACCACAGATTCCAAGATTTTCAGATTAAACATTTTATTGCTTCCTATTCTGTTGTCGTAGTTTTCATCTTGTTTGGATTTGTTCTTTTTACTCATTCCATGTTAAACCATGACAACAATTGGGGATGCTGAACCATGACCATCCACAATTGCCTTCATTACCATGGTTTTCGGATGTACCACAATTCTTTATGTTTGTTCCTACTTCTCCACCTGCCATGAACTCTCCACACTCATGCATGGCATTTCCTCCTATTTCTGCTGCTTGGTTCTTCAAACACATAGTAATTGTAGTTGCAATACCCCATTCCCCCTACCTCCAGCTCCTTTTGGTCACCCTTCTTATTCATCTTCTATAGGTGATCACCATTATCATCATTCTCCTGCAACACCTCTTCTTCATTATTATCATTTTAGTTATAACAATTATTATTATTATTATTATGCATGTGTTGTCTATCATCTGCAGGCAGGGCTAATTAAAATGTGAGGATGGAATAACGGCCAATGACTTAAGCATGATGGTGTGTTTGGTTCCTGTGATTTTGGCGATTACCTGCTCTCTTGAGTACCCTTTGAAAGTAGGAAACAAAAATGAAAACGGAGTGGGGAAATGAAAATTGGTTTTTAGACCAAATGTGGGTCTTAAATTAATAACTATATTTATAGACATAAAAGAAGGTAGAAAGTTGTATTTTTCGCGGACGTAAAATAAGGGGGATTGGGTTGCTTGTTTTGCTGGCACTGAAGGGTGTTTTTTTGTTTCTGTGAAGAATTTTGCACCCCCTCCCCCCTTTTTCTTGGTTTTCTAAATTCCTATGCTATCGGTCGCTTTTGTGCCTCTGCTTTTATTATTCCCTTGTATTTTCTCTGTTATTTTTTTCTGTAAATTCAATAAAATCTTGATGGATCTCCAATATCATTTGTTTTGCTTTATGTGGTGCTATGTTTTATACTTATCTCTCTCTCTCTCTCTCTCTCTCTCTCTCTCTCTCTCTCTCTCTCTCTCTCTCAGTTTGCAGGATGATCATGCATGATCAGCCCTTCATGGAATCAGCTGGATTTGGCTCAGCCCAGCTCTCATGTTGATGGACTAGTAATTTGTAGTGACTCGACCTCATACTTGTTATTTAGTTGATATTTGATAGAAAGCATGGGCTTTGAGGTTTTAGTTGTATTTCAGATATCAATTTTCATGACTTCCAATGGATCTAATACTACTAGAATTATTGCATGTAAAATTTGTGCACCTAATCAGAGTTTTTCCTTTCATTATTTATATGAATATGACTGTATTTTTATGGCATATGTTATTTTATTTCGAGCTATACAATATGTGCATTATTCTTCCCAAAATTATTCTTTTCATTTATTATTTCATTCTAACATCTTTTGACGAGATTATGCTCTCCACTCGTTATATGCTTCTAAAGACATAATTAATTTTGTCACAAATTCATTGGTTGTTTGTGATAATGTTAATTGATGGCAAAGCATTTTGGTACCTCATTTGGAAAATTTTAATCTAATCACTCATTTGTAAGGTTTAACTTTTCATTTGTTAAAACTGCATAGATTGAGGGCTAGTTTTGGTATTACAATTATTATTATTTGCACCCAATCTGCAGTTGGGCTTACTGTTGTAGTCTAGCACTTTGTGAGCTTAGCTCATTTGGGCACTTTTTAGTGCAATCTTGCATCTATAAATTTTTTTTTCAGTAATTTCTTGCATGCATCTATAGTTTTAATCTTCTAGATTTCCCAAAATTGCATCTATAGTTTTAATCTTCTAGATTTCCCAAAATTGCATCTATAGTTTTTTCACTTGACTATTAGAATGGAACTGTTTTGACTCGATTTTTGCTTGAGCTAGGCATGCTAATATAGTCTTTAACATTTTGGGAGTCCGCTTGGGAAAGTTTGAATGCAATTAAGCATTTAATAATGAATATATTTTTGGCTTGACTGTGCTAGCTCCCTCATGTTGTGCTAAACTTGCTATTGCAATCTAAAATTTTGTTTTTCATTTGGATATGTTTAATTCCAATCTTGCATGTGTTAGGTCATTTTTTTATTTTTCATCTTACGGGATGTTGGAATAAAAGGTATTTTGGGCTCAATCGATCTTCCCTCATTGATTGAGCTCGAGCCCTATTGACTTTTGTAGTCTCTGGCATTTTATAGCATATACCAATTTTAACTCTACATTTATAAAGTTAAGGATAAAAGACATTGACCTCCTCCGAAATTTGTGAAAAAATAATGACATTCTTTGAGGTTCTAAAGATCTTACAAACTTCCATTGAGATTTTAAGAAGTGCACAGACCTCGCTAGAGATTATAAAAAAGACGCCAACCTCCTTTTGTACTCTGCAAAAATTGAGTTTTAAGGGCTGTAGGCAAGGTCTATGAGGGTTTTGAAATTTTAGGAGAAGTTCATGGAATTTTTGAAACATTAGCGGAGGTCAATGTTTTTTTCCCAAATTTCAAGGGAAGTTAGTGTGTCTTTTGTCATAGAATTAATATTTTTTTTTTCCCACATTTTCAAGAACTACATAAAATGGAAATTATTTTTGCTTCATTTTCGCAAACCTACTCAAAGAGTTAGCATATTATTAGAATGTAGTGTTTAATAACCTCATACTTTCGAGTGCAATTGTGCATTTTTAATTTTCCAAAATTGTGTAGAATAATTGTTTTACACACCTAGACTTAAATCGAGTCTATTATTATAATACGATCAAACCATAAGTTAATCCTTTTATTTTTAACCAAAATTTATTTTAATTCCTATACGTTTAATTATGACAATTAAGGACTTGTATTTACTAATTTTTTTGCAGTTATTTTTGTTATCGCTATTGAATCTATAAATATTCTTGAATTGACGTTACACGTTTTATCACTATTTCACTATTATTTGTTAGAAGGCTAGTTTTTTTTTTTTTTTTTAAAAATCTCAAGAAGTTATCATGAAGTGACTATGACTTCAAGGGCATGGTTAATATAGGATAATTATAAAAATAGTATATATTTTTATAACTAATAATATATTGGCCCCCAAATAAGCCGAGTAATCCAATAGTGACACCATATTATGAGAAGCAACGAGATGTTTGGCTATACAAGGGCACAAGCTTTTCTAGGATGGGGGTATGAAGATTTTGGTTCAATGTCCATCAGCCTGTATGGATCCTCTTGTCAGAATGATCTAAGATATGCTGCTCATGGTTTATATGTATACTACACACTGTGCATAGTTCCATTGCTTTCCCAACATAGCCGTATGTCATATATTAGGGTAGGGTGAGTCAGTTATCAGCATCAAGATGTGATAGGACTATAGACTCAACATTGAATATTGAGCAAAAACAAACATTATTGTTAAATTCATACATTGGGGTAGATGAAGTCAAAGCATTGTCTTTGAAAAGATTGGTGAATTTGTTGAGTGTAACCATGTATGCAAGGGCAATTTGGATTAGGATGTTCATTGATGAATTAAGTGGAGTTAGGACTTCTGAGGCTACATTTGGTGCTTCAAAGTCGAGATTTTGTACGATGTCAACTTATTTGGGAGACCCATAATGCTTATAGATTCATAAAAGGAAGCTAGAAAAAGTAGAATGAAATTGCTTGAAGATCAATCAATCAATTGCCTTCTTCATGAAAAAGGCTAATAGAAGAATCACCTAAGGTTCAGATTGTTCTGAGAAGTCACCTCACCCCATTCATCCTTTGAGCAAGGAATCTCATACTTTTAGGAACTCTCATGTCACCTTCATGCATTAGCATATACGCACTACGTTAAGTATACCCTTAGTTTTTAAATATAAAGGCTTGATTTTCAAGAAAATGAATAAATAATCCAATTTCAAAACTTGGGGCTAGTTTACCTTTGCATTCAACTTGTGGCATCACACTTAAATGAGAAAGCTCATCTTATGAGGCCCTCGAAAAGCCCCCTTTCCAAAATGGACATCGCATCTCACTTTGCACTTAGGCCATCCATTACATAGGGTCTAGCACAAGAATAACAATTTAGCTTCAAATTGGTACCTCATCTGCATTGAGTAAATCATTTACATCCTCCCTAACATTTCCATTTGCATTGGTTTAGCAGTTACATAGCATTCTCACTTACACCCAGTGTAGTTCAAGATTAGTGTTTGCATATGACACTTCATTGACATTGTGCTTTGCATATAAATCCTCATAAAAATCATAATCAAATTGGAGCATTATCTACTCACAGTGAAGAAATACTTCATTTGCATTAAATCCAATATGAGCATGACATCAAATTCAAGAAAAAGAGTAAAAAGAAAAGTGCATTCAACATCTTCTATCATCATGCCTAGTCTAGGAATGTTGTATCATTTCAACAAGACTAAAGAGAAAACCAAAGAAAATATGACACATTGTTTGCATTTAACATTTCATTGCATCAATTCTAAGATTAAAATCGGTAGTAAATTCAAACTAAAATTGCATCTGCATTAAGTGTAACATTTGCATGATATTTTCATCAAAATTTGGAAAAAAAAAAAAAACACATGTTTTTGAACACCTTTGACTATGAAAAAATAGACTTTCATCTAGTCAAGTATCAATCATCATCATTGCACGAGTAGAGTTAGATTGTGTTTTCACTTTATGCATCATACATTCATATCACAAAACATCCTTTCATTCGATAATAGATCTTGTGAACTATGCACATTCACTTTTCACACCCTTATTTAATAGCCTTCCTACTAACTAGCATGGTTTACACCCTACTTCGGAGGCATATGACAAAATCCTAAATCTCAAGCAGTTTTTCTTACAAACCATATTGGTTTGTCTACCTTTAGGAGGCATGTGATAAGTATTGACTCTATGAGTCCAATTCTATTTTGACAATGACAAATCACTTGATATTTGATTTGTGCATTGAGATTGTGAACATGAACAATATTTAACATGCACGGAAGATTAGAAAGTCATGAAAGCCATGAGGATTGAAGGATATATACCCTGGCACAAGCTATGGAACTAAGAAGAGTAGAAGAATGAAGATGCAAGCATCTTATGCAAGCATCAAGTTCAAGATCATCATGAAAATGAGTATTTAGAATTAATGTCTATGCATATTTTATATGATATAACTAGAAGCTTAAAATATATACACATGCATCTCATGAAAACCTTATAGGGTTAAATATGGATTTAGAGAACTTATTTTTAAACTTTGGAAAATATTTTATAAAAGGTTAAAGCAAAAGAGCTCAAATGGTTTTTGAAAACAAAATAAAAAAAAACTGAAGTTGGATTGCCCAGACGACTGAGGATTACCCTCAAAAGTCTGAAGATGCAACTTCAAACAACTGAAGTTTTACTTCAGATGTCTGAAGAATTTTCTCAGATGACTGAAGAATTAGTTCAGAAGTTTGAAGAATTAATTTTGAAATACAGAACAAGCAGAACACCTTCAGACGTTTGAACCTTAAGTTCAGTCGTCTGATCTGGGACTTCAGAAGACTGAACCCACAGTTCAGTCATCTGACACTATGTCCAAACTAAAATTTTCAGTGCTTTAAGGAATATCAGACGTCTGAACCTGAATTTTCAGTCATCTGAACTTGCGGGAAGTTTAAAAATTTGATTTTTAGAGAGAGAACACGCGGGTTATACACTTGATCAAATTGATCCAATGGTCAAGACTTATCCTAAGGTTGAGATTACCTATATAATCAACTTCTAAACCCTAGTGCCTCACTTTTTGGATAATATTGAGAGATTTGAACATATTGCAATACGATTGCCTGCACTCCAACTTATACTCATCAAGTTTAGGCAAATCATCTCAGCTTTTCGAAGGGATTTCATTTACACATCTTGAAAGCAAGCTCTGGTGATTGAGATTTGGTAAACAAATGATTGATTTGCGTTTCCAATATATAGATATCTTGAAGATTTTTCATATCTCATACTCATACATCTATTACTTTTATTGAAAAAGAAAAAAAAAAAAAACCTTGTGTTACATTAAAATTTATTTGTGAAAGGATTTTCTGAACATTGAATATATGGTGATCTTCAAGTTCTTATTTTCATTCAAAGACTCAATATTTTGTTATTGCGAAATCTACTTGATTGAAAAGTTTAAAGGTTCTCAATATATATTTGTGAGAAATATTATCGTGACAAGTAGTGTTTAAATCTTTGCAATATTCAAAGTCTTTTATTTATTCAAAGATTCAACTTTACAAATTACTTGATAACAATAATTTAGATCTTCATAATATTCAAGACCAATTTTTTTTTTTAATAAGACCACATTTGGTATTCTTGCATCTAGTAAGTTGAACTAAAACCCTAAGTTCTCCAAAGCATCTACTTATATAATTATTTTGGGAGATTTGATCAAAGAGAAATTTTGTGAAGCATATCATTCATATAACAATTACATCGTTACATACATACATACTGAGCTTCAAGTTTTATCATATGAATATGTATTAGGTTTTCCATTGTGCTCACTAGTTTTGTTAGAAGCAACATTGAGTTTTTCCATATTTGAAATTTTATATTGTAATCACGGTTCGGGTTGTGAATCGGGTGAGGAGGAAGCTATGCCTCTTGTAAGCAGCGGATTGTAAGGGAAACTCCGTCCCGATTAAAGGAGTAGGGATTTAGTGGAATCCTTGAGTGGGTTGCTCAAGGTGAGGACATAGGCCGGGTTAGCTGAATCTCGTAAAATCGTGTTTGTCTTCTCTCTTCCCTTATCTTTTTAATTTTCACTTGCATTTCATTATTAGCTTTTGCATGGTTGTATGTTGATTTATACTATACGCACTTGATAATTAATTAGGTAAAATAGAATTTATTGAGATAATAATTTGAATTAATTTCAAGTCTTTACAATTAATTTGTTAAATATTGAAATAGGGATTAAGTGGTAAAATAAACTTAAAGATTTTTAAAACACCCAATTCACCCTCTCTTGGGATTACACTTGAATTAACATTTGGTATCAGAGCGGGTTTACATAGACTTAACTGTTCATTTTGTAAAAAGATCACATGACACACATCGGTGTAACTCCATTCGGTGAGGGACACTCGTCCATTAGACCACCAATTTTCTGCAATGTAAATTACACCTATTGGAAAAGAAGAATGAGTGTATATCTTTTAAATGTGGATTGGAAAGTGTGGAAAATTGTTTCCAAGGGAAACCATGTCCCTATGAAAGTAATTGATAATATAAATGTACCAAAAACTGAAGATGAGTATACTGAAGAAGATTGGAAATCTGTGCAAATAAATGCTACTGCAATGAATTTGTTATTCTGTGCACTAAATGTAAATGAATTTAAGAGGGTGATGGCTTGTAACACTGCTAAAGAAATTTGGGAAAAATTAGAAGTTACATATGAAGGTACTAAGGAAGCAAAAAATAGTAGGATAGACATGCTTACTAGTGAATATGAGGCATTTAAAATGACTGCTGATGAATCTATTCAATCCATGTACACTAGATTCACACACATCGCGAATTCTTTAAATGCTCTTGGTAAATCTTACCCTACTTATGAGTTGATTAGAAAAATACTTAGGAGACTACCTCCAGTTTGGGAAGCTAAAGCTACTGCAATAGCAGAAGGGAGAAATCCGAAGGAGATGTCTGTTAATGAACTAATTTGATCACTCATCACCTATGAGCTTGTAATAAATGAGAGGAAGAATGAGAAAATTAAAGCAAAGAAAGCTACAACACTTAAGGCATTATATCACTGCTCCAGTGAGAGAAGTGATTCAGAATCGGATGAAAACATGACACTCATCACTAAGAAATTTGGAGAGTTCATGAGAAAGAACAAGAAATACACCAGAAAATTCAAGGGCTCAAAAACAGAAAAGGGAGAGTCAAGTAGAAGGAAGCAAAAGGATGATCCTTTCATGTGTTATAATTGTGGAGAATTTGGACATAAAGCCAGATTGTCCCCAGCTGAAGAAAATGTCTAAGAAGAAGAAGAAGAGGGCTCTAAAGGTGGGCTGGGACACTTAAAGTACTAGTAGTTCAGAATCTGAATCCAGTGATGACGAGATTGTGAATCTATGTTTGATGGCTCATGATGACCATGAGGTACAATCTTTTTGTTCTGCTTTATCTTACTATTCAAGTGATTCAGAAAATGAAAATAGCATGCTTTCTTATGATGATTTGTATCAGAAATATCTGTATACCCTTAAAATGCTTGAGAAAATGAATAAGAAAAATTCTCGTTTGAAATTAAAATTGAAAGAATTTTTGAAGTTAGTCGAAAGTCCAAATGAATCTCATGCATCTCTCATGAAAGACAAGAATTTGAAAATTGAGGAGTTAGAAAAGAATTTGAAAGATAAATCTAAGATTATTTGTGTGACACCCCGATTTTCGTACAATTTTTTTTTTCTAATAATAAATAAATAATCACGTCATAAATCCACAACATCCACAAATCGACTACGTCAACAATCCTACTACCATTCTTACAACCCGACCCACATTGGGTACCGGGTAAAAAGTATTTTATTATATTCAACCTAATAGCGTAAGACAATATACACATATCAGTCAGAATACAATACCCAGAATATCAATATACATACAAATATTCACACTACCTTCCCATACTAAAAATAACTATTCAACTCTAGGGGAATTACAATCTCCCCTAGTACAAAAACTCACCCTATGTATCAGGGTCTCAGCTCCCTACTATCACGGAGCTCTATCACCCGGCCGGTCTCTGTTCCCTGAAAAATTTAGATAAATTGGGTGAGACACATCTCAGTAAGAAGGAATAGATTATTTACAGTGTGTGGCCAAATGAGTTCAATTATAATACACTTTATTTTTCAAATCACCATTTCATCTGAGAAAATACACTGATATTCACATACACATAATCATATAGATATACAACATAAGCTTTTATAAGCTTTAAAATCATTTATCAAATTCAATGATTTCCAACACATATTTACCCGCAAAGTTCCTAAGAATAGGGAAGATTACTCGCCCATACAAGTAGCTTTCCTCTGCCCTAACACGTTATGCAGCCGGGTATGGCCACATCTGATACCCATCAGGGCACTCACCTTACTTAGTAAGCCCTCAGGCGGAGAGTTTCACTTCGCCTTAATTATTTATATTATTAACTCACACTGTTCCATTTCTTAATTTTATCATTCTTTATTTCTCAATTTCCATTCTTTCTTTCATTTCTCATTTTAGCCAATTTTATCATTCTTTCACTTTTCATTTCCACTTTACTTTCCGTCTCATGAGTATCCTCGGTATCAAATACCAACATCGCGTCTGTAACTCATGGCCACCCTGAGGATCTTTCTATACACGCCATGCTTCTCCCCATGGTCAAGGTTGTGCGGCCCGAAGGCTGGATCTAACCGCAATTGGCTGACCCGGTTAGATCAAATATCATATCACATATCGCGTCTGTAGTACGACTGGCCGGCCTAATACCCTAATCTGGACTTAGGGGGTCCAACAACCCTACACAATGGCACAGTCGACTGTCACGCCACACGCTCCAAGAGTCCGTGTGGTTGCACTAACACCACTCGCAACGGTACCGTACTGAATATCATAACCATCCAACAGGGTTTACCACCACATATCCGCAATCATTATGCGGTATTGACATTTCATCAATTATATTCCAGTATATCACAATTCAGTTCAATATAAATATTCTCATCATTTTCTGTGCACATTTCATCATCTTGTAATATCATATATCATATTTCATGTATTTTTCACATTTTCCCAAAATACTCATTTCTCATGCAAATAATTTCTACTCACAAATAAATACCACATTTCATTATTTTCCAATGTCAATAATTCACAGAATCCCATTTTCCAAGCAAAACATTTCTACTCATATAATAATACCATATTACATTATTTTTCACTAATCACGTTAGTAATTCTCATCTCAATATTTTCTTAGAAATTACTTATCATTATATTTTACACTCCAAAATACCACAATTTAACATCACTCAAATGCCACACAGTTTATCTGATATTTATATCATAATAATTTTCAGACAAAATATCATATGCTCATTTTCATATATTAATTCAAATAATAATTCTAAAAACACTGCTATAATTTATTCCCCTTACCTGGTTCACTAAGAGTCTCGCTAGAATCCCAAAATCTCACGCCTTTGGCGCCTGAAATTCAACTCCTGCAATTTACATTTTTTCCCAAATTAATTAATCTATTTCTCCAAAATAATACCCATCTAGCCTTCCTTAGGCCCCATATATCTCAAATTAATATTTAAACTATTATTTAAAACGCCCACTTAATTTTCTAAATTTTACCTGCGGGTCCCAAAATTACACCCGCGGCGTTCACCCGGGCCCTAAATTCCAGAGATCCTACTTCAACCCAAAATGCTCAATATTTTAGCATTTCTAAATTAATGCTAATTAATTAAAAAAAATAAGCCCCTTAATAACCCCCGCATCCCAAATTTAGGGTTTTGACCCGATATCCCCACGAGAATTCCGTCCCACTAGACTTGTAGAGAATCATCCTTAGATTCTCGTGGTGGTGTCCGTTCGTCAATTGGGCTTATATTTTGTAAGAAATTAAAGAAAAAATGAAAAATGACTTACCCCAGGGAATACGCCTACACTACTCCTACCACCGATCCGCTCCGGTAGAAATGATGGTAGCGGCGAATGGAGTCCAGTGGTATCTTTGGATTTTTGATCGGGCGAAAATTCGTCACAAAATCGAGGAGAGAGGGAGAGAGAACGTGAGGAGAGAGAGAGAGTTCAGAGAGTTGCAGGTTGCAAGAAATAAGTAAATAAATAAATAAAGAAGAAGAAAAAGATAGAAGATAAGGGGGGGGGGGCGTGAATCATATATAACAGAAGTCACCTAAAGCTTCTTTGAAGCTTCAGGTGATTTAATATCTATATGTATATAATAATAATAATAATAATAATAATAATAATAATAATAATAATAATAATAAATATATATAATTAATATTAATAATAATATATTTTATTAAAAAGTAAAAATAAATTTTAATTAATTAATTAATTTTTTTTCTTTTTCTTTTAAATCTGATTAATTAATTAATTATTATTATTATTATTATTATTATTATTATTATTATTTTTTTTTTTTTTTTGGGAAATCAATCCACTAATCTTTTATATCTCTTTTTGGGATTTTTACAATTTGTAAATTTACAGAAGGTCAAAATAATTTTGAAAAACTCTTAAGAGCTCAAAGAAATTCCCTAGAGAAGGAAGGTCTTGGTTTTAATGGGAAGAAGAATCTAAAACAGAGACATCTCTACATGGGATATTTTGTAAGAGAGTCAAAATTGTATGTTCCAACTAAAGACTATCATAGAAATATTACATGCTTTAAATGTAAGAGGTTGGAGCACATAAAATTTGACTGTCCTTTAAAAAATAAAGATGTCAAAATGAAGAAAGTCTGGAAAGTCAAAGGAGAATCTAGTACTAACCCCCATAGACCCAAGAAAATATGGGTACCAAAAGTAGTTATTTGATTATGTCTTGCAGATGTGCTTGAGATTGTCCTCCTCGAAGGACAAGTGGTATATGGATAGCGGATGCTCGTGACGTATGATAAAAGATAAAGCTAAATTTGCATCTGTCATATACAATTTAAGCTTTCGATTGTGCTTGGGTCCTTCCAAATATGTGTCCGTATGATCGTTCTTGCTTGACAACTACTCGGTCCGATCTTTGCCTTCAATCCAATACTCAATGAACGATTACCTGTACTAAACATGATCTGCAATGATAGGAAAACACTAGGAACAATAAAAATAGGTTAATATCATCAAAACATATTAAATATGATAACAAACACATTATATATATATATATATATATATATATATATATTTATGTGAACATGACCACATTTAGTAAGCCTAAATGTTGATTTGACGGAAACGCATAAAGGAAAGAATGTATATATACAAGTGTTACAGTTACTATTACAGTTACAGTTTATAGAAATTTACATGTTTTTTACAGTTTTTCAAATGTGTAGTGAAGTAATAGTATTAAAAGTTTACTAGTACGAAATTTTGATACAATAAAACTCATCCTAGTCACACACTGATATAATCTCTCTTACTGAACATCGTATTACCCAATTATTATCCCACCTTATAGATAGCATTGAATTAAGAGCATATTGGAAATTGGGCGTAGCAAGCACGTGGGCGGGATTATAAAGAATTGTTTAAAATAAATACCAATGCAGTACCAGTTGGTTATGTTTTAATGTTTTGGAGTTTTAAGAATGTTAATTTTTGATATTAGAGATATGTTTGTAACAAGGTTATTTAGTACTCTAGTATAAAGGTATTTGATGTTTTATTTACTTTTGCTGTAAAATATTTATAGAAAGTAGCACCTTCGACCCTACCGGGTTCGAGGAGTGACATTCGTAGTGGCAACCAAGATAACATTGGATGCATCAACATGTCGTAAGTAGCTTTCGTGGCCAACTAGCATATCATGAAGCTTCTCAAACGTGAGATAAGTCTCACGTGCTCGAATAGGCATTGCAATCTCATGGAATTCAGGGTCAAGACTGTTGAGGACATATAGAGTAATGACATCTACTGAGATGGGAGAGTCAATCACAGCAAGTTCATCAACTAAAACCTTGATGGCATGGAGATACTTCGTGACCGAGTGAGACTCTTGTTGAATGAGAGTCAACTCCTCTTTAAGTTGCATAACATGAATGCATGAACAATTGGCATACAATCGTTGCAACTTGGACAAAGCATCATGAGCAGTGGTTGAAGCGTCAATGAGCGGCATAACCGGTTTAGAGACAGATGCAAGGATGGCGTGAAGGATCAGATTATCTTGCCAAAGCCAACACCAGAAAGCCAGATTGAAGACATTTGCAGAAGATGAACCAGCAAAGGAGGTGTTGGTAGAAAGGGTTCGTGACAGACACATCGTTGTACCATCAAGATAGCCCTAAAGGCCATAGTCAATGAGCAATGACATCAGTTGGGCGCGTCAAGAAGGGAAGTTGGAAGGGGTAAGCTTCAAGGGAATTTGGGAGTCCACATTGATGGCAATAAGAGGAGAGTTGCACTACCGGGAGTGTCGAGGGTGGTGACAACAACAGACTCAGAGGAAACAACCATTAGGAAGGGGGAAAAAATTTATTAGAGAAAGAACTCTGATACCATATAGAAAATGCAAGATACTTTCATTTGATGTAAATATGCCCTATATATAGGACTTGTACAAGGTATGTTTGTTACATATTCAAAAGAATTTAAATACTAAATTAAAGAGAACCTAGACTATCAAATACAAACAACTATTCAAGTGATACAATTGAGGAATCCCAAATCGCTGCATACAATTGGATATTAGCAAATCTTCAACTGTTAAGATTTTCGGAAATTCAGCAATAGGCGTAACCAACGACGGTTTAATCAAAGCAACCATTTTGTCTTAATCCGTCCAAGCAACCGTCGAATGGTAATTGAAACAGTCGACAGTTTAATCACAACAACCATTCTGTCTTAATCCGGCGAAACAACCGTCAAATGGTATATTGAAACCATCGACGGTTTGCTAGAAAAGTAAGCAATTTACTTAATAATGAAGAAATAAATGTTTAAAGTTTTGGGTCAACTTGATGGTCATCTATGTATGTCAATATAGTCGCAAGCTCCAACAATCCTAAAAGTGGTATCTGTTGACTTTGGTGTATTCCCAAGAGGGGGGATGAATTGGGTATTTAAAAATTCCTCCTATATTTGGTCTAAATTCCACAACCAGTATTACACGAACCTATGGTCTTTCTATATATTAATAAACCCAATCAATCTCAATAGTAAAACATAAACATTCAAGTGCTGAAATTTAAAATGCGGAAACTAAAATCAGACACAAGAAATGTTATCAGGGTTCGGCCAACTGTGCCTATATCCCCGCCTTAGCTCGCAAGCCACTATTACTCACTTAATGGGTGGAGTGACACCGTTTACAAGCAGGTCAAATTACCAGGGCTGACCTTAACTTTTACAAGTTCTCCTTACGAGGCGGAGAATGCCCTAACAACTGATCCTTCCGGGTTAGATCAAACCACCTTAGGCCACGCCTAGAATACAACAGATAATGAAATATAAACTTTTGTGTACAATTCAAATGCTTCTCCTATAAGCAGATATGTACCAATATTAATCAATGCACATCAACAAGATCAGAATTATAAGTTCAGTGCAATATGTGTGATAACACTCAATCTAATGTCTATAGTCAATCAAGAACAAGAGTGTATTCTCAAACTATCTTTGAAACAATATATCAATTACAAATCGGGTTTCAAAGATTTCGTAAATATAATCAAATATCTCAAAATGATTTTCAAAAACTTTAAGCACAAAAGATATTTTATAAACTAAGCTTTTCAAAAATATTTACTTCACAATACAAGACAAGTTTAAGAGTCTTACAATCAAAATGCAAAGACTTACAAGCTAAGTAAGGTTTCCCCAAAAATGAATTTATAGATTAAATCTCAGGGAAAACTTTTTGGCCTAACTCTCAACAAAATCAATAATCAATCAAGCCAATGAGAGTATGAGCTATAGAAAGGAGTGTTGGTAGTCTTAATATAATCTCAATCAAAGATTTTTCAAAAGGATGAGCAAATGATGAGTATCAGGTTTGAATGTGAAGAAAAAACTCTAAAAAATTCAGAGGAAATTTTGTTAATCAAAATCTCTAATCACAGCTTAATTTGTGCAAATGAACATATATATATATATATATATATATATATATATATATATAGGCATACTAAAAAATATTACTGTTGGGACACAAGGGTAATTATTAAAATTGTATTGAACATGTTTAAGAAAAATAACCCTGATTTACCCTAATTAACAATGGTAAAAATTAGGCTAACCCGAGAGTTTTGTTAACTGAGCCTTAGGTTCGGTCGCCCGAACAAACACATGAGAAAAAGACAATTTTGAACTTCGGGTGCTTGAAAAATGGTTTGGATGGTTGAACGAGGCGATTTTCCAATATGTACGAAGTTCGGTCATCCGTTCTCAAGTTCGGTCTGTCGAACTTGCATGTTTGGTCGCTCGAGGGTATTTTGAATGTAAACGTTCAGGCGTCCGAGTTGTTGGAAAAGGTTAGAGTATGAGTTCGGTCAACGTGAACACTCAGTTCATTTGGGTTCGATCACCCGAAGTCAGGTCAACTATTTGACTAGCCTTTGTTCAGTCGACTGAGGTAAAATTACCTTGCTTGGTTCGGGCGCCCGAAGCCTATACAATTTTAGGACCTAAGTAAAACATATTTCCACTAATTGCATATTTGAAAGTGGGGACTTATTCTAAGTGTCTATGCATGGTCCTAGGGTCTTTCTAAGGTCTTTTTATCTAGACCCAAAAATTTGGTGTCAGTCATCTTTACTAATGTCATGCCCCAAAATCATAAATGGGCCCCAGGGTGTGATTTAGTAACTTAACCTGTCCCTCTATCATACAACCATCCATGATACTACATAATATAAGGGTCCGACCCCGTCTGGCTCATGTATACCCTATCCACAATCACATACACAATATACGCATCGGAATAATTCAACCTTTTTCATCATATTACCATACCATCATACCATCATACCATACCAGAGTCTATACAAAACCATAAACTAATTCCCAAAATACATGACATACCCCAGTTGTCTATATAACCCAAAATGACAACCCGACCAAAGATCAGTACTTACACAAGTAATTCTACAAAGCTAGCCAATAACCACGCTCCTGAAACGCTAGGACACTAGTATCGGCTACTCGAAGGACCTAAAAAACATTTGTATGATAGGGGCGAGACACCTCTCAATAAGGGAGAAACAAGTTATATCAGTGTGTGGATACATGAGCGTTATTTTAATCGTAAAACATAAACATTTCACAATTCCAGTATTTCACAATATAGTTCCAATATACATCTCACCAAAACACCTCGGTCTAGTGTCGTCACACTCCTCGGCCTAAGCTAGCCGCACGACATGGCGCCCCCCCAGTAACCTGGCGTGGCATAAGCCCCACAGCGTTCAAATGGTGCAAATATGGCAAAACTCACACCCTTCGGTGAACAACCGGAATCATAGGTGGTATTTCACACCCTCGGCCTCAAGCCGAATATTTGAGCCTACAATAGTTAATAGACTCGGCCGCCTACGGTATTATTCCGGCACGCCTCATATCATAGCCTTTAGTAGTTAACTAACATGCTTCGATTGTCCTAGGCCTTTGATTTTATTCCGAATCGGCATTTTCACAAAATCTGGAACATTTTGGAACTCCCGTTCCTATATCTCATTTCAATAACTCACAGCCTATGGTAGTTACCTGGCACGCTTTTTCACAAAGCACATCGTTCAATACATCAGCTCATTCCACATTTATTTGGGTAAACAAATAATCTCATATCATATACTCTGAAAATATAGTTTACAATAATCAGAGGTACGATCATCTCTATATTACAATTTAATCATATATAAAATTTTCCAACAGAAACAGAGATGATACCCGAAACCATCAATTTTCCCAAAAACTGTAAACTCAAAAATCCTGTAATTTCACCAGATAGATTTTCCTAAATAAGTAGTCAAAACATTCGTATAATCATAAACCACAGTTTTACCGATTTAGATTACAAAATAACTGATATAAATAGAAACCCCTTACCTTATCCTAAAAACCAAAACACAAACTTAATCGGTCCAAAACAACGACATGGGATCCCCAAAACCTAAAAGTCGTAGAACAATACTTCAATATAATCCCAACCACTACAGATCTACCGAACTGAAAATGAAATCAGATCCTTACCTCAATTTTGGAACAAAACCCGAAAATCCTCGAAAAGAAGATTCGATTTGCTATAAACGTAAAGATTCTTCTTTTGATCCACGTGGTAACTTTAGATCGTTGATTCAGGTAATAGGTGGCCCGAAACCTTAGAGAGAGAGAGTTGTTCAATTTATAGAGAGAGAGAGAGAGAGAGAGAGCGAGAGAGAGAGAGAGAGAGAGAGAGAGAGAGAGAGAGAGAGAGACAGAGAGACAGAGAGAGAGAGGATTTTTATGTTTCTTAACCATTAAGCAAATGAAAATTCAACTTATAGACCTTTGACCCGGCCAGCCTCGTCAACGAAGTGGAGCGCTCGCTGACGAGTAGAAGAAGGGCGCTTGTTGATAACGGTGTGACCTCGTCGACGAACCTGGGATTTCAAAATTCCCAAAATCTCTTGGTATTCACTCATTGACGAACCTCTAAATTTCATCGCTGAGCTGTAGAAGGAACTTCGTCGACGAGAGAAGGAGCCTCGTTGACGAGCCCTGCTGTTTTCACCTTTTTTAAATTCCTTCTCCTTTTCTCATTTATTTAATCGAAAATTCTCTAGTCAGGTTTTTACAACCTCCCCTCCTTACAAAAATTTCGTCCTCAAAATTTGCAATCTCTCACTCGTTAACTGACCAATACCTAAATATATACCCGACTTATAAGAACCCGACCTGTGAAATATGGAATAAATAGAATAAGAAAAGGGTAAAATAGTAAATTGAGCAGGCTTCGTGTAAATTGAGCAGGCTTTGTCGACGAAGCCAGAGTTTCTTTAATGAAGACCCTTCTAATGTTTGGCTACGAAATGTAGAGGTTCGTCGACGAGGAGAAGCCGAGAGAATTTGGGAAATCCGAAAATCTCAGGCTCATCAACGAGGCCACCGCAACTTCGATGAATTTCCTTTGTTGGCTCGTTGACGAGGTTGGTTGAGTCAAAGGCTCTATAAATATCCTTTTTCTTTGCTTCTTGGCTAAGACATCAAAATGCTCTCTCTCTCTCTAGAACTCGAAGCTCCACTCCCTCTTTCTAGATTTCTTCGCCGGTTGTCATTAGAATTGACGATCTGACGTTACTGCGAGGATCAGGGAGGGAATCTCTACGTGTTTTGTGGAACGCATCTTCGTTTTGAGCTCTTCAGGTTTTGACCCAAAAATCAAGGTAAGGCTTAATTTTCATTTCCGTTTCGGTAGATTTGTAGAGAGTAAGATTGTAAGTAATTATCGTACCGTGGTTTATAGGTTTTGGGAACTCAGCTCGCTGTTTAGGAGCCGTAGAGTTTGTGTTGGATTTTCGGGGAAAGGTAAAGGGATTTTTTTTATATCGATTATTTTTGAAATCGGATTCAGTAGAACTATGGTTGACGATCCTATGTATGTTTTGGCTACTTATTTGGGGAAATCTAATGAGTAAAAATTATGGGATTTTCATGTTACAGTTTTGGGAAAAAAAGGGTGTCGGGTTGCATCTCTGGTTTTGTTGGAAAACCGTGGATATATTGTTGAATATATTGTGTTATGGAGATGACCGTGCCTTGACTTATTTTAAACTGTATTTTGAAAATCATGATTTTGTGATTACCAAATGAGTATGGAATGAACTGTTATATGGATATGCATTGAGTTGTGATTTTTTGAAATGAGATATAGGAACGTGTTTTCCAAATTGTTCCAGGTTGTTAAAGAGTGTCTGAATCTATATCTAGGGTGTGAAATACCACTTGCCAGTGGCAAGAGTGTCAGACTCTATATCCAAGGGCATGAAATATCACCTCTTACCGGTTGGTCACCGAAGGGTATGGATCCACCAGATGTACCGGTACAATGCCATGGGAGCTTGGGGCTATGCCATGTGCTAGGGACACAGTGTACTGCGGGCCGACTTCATGTCGAAGGGTGTGATGACACCAGGTTGCTTGATCATGTGTGTGTTGAGAACTATGCTGGAACTGTTTTGTGAAAATACTGGAATTGAACTGTGTATGTTTTATATCATGATAACACTCATATGCCACACACCGATATAACATGATTCTACCTTACTGAGATGTGTCTCACCCCTATCGTACTTACATGTTTTTAGGTCCTTCAAGTAACCGAAACTAGCGTCCTAGTGTAGGGAGCGTGGTGGTTGGTTTACTACGTAAAGTACTTGTGTAAGTACCTGAACTGTAATAGGGTTGTCGTTTTGGGTATTGTTGGCACCCTGGGTTATGTTTTGTGTTATGGAGTTTAGACTCTATTTGTATAGACTCTGTTATGGTACTATGTATGTATGGAATGAACTTTTCTGCTGCGTATATGTCGTGTATGTGAAGGTGTATAGGGTGTACGGGAATCCCACGGGGTCGGACCCTCATTCATTATAGTATCATGTGTATTTTGTATGAAACGGGGACGAGTTAGGTTACTACATCACACCTTGGGGCCTATTGCCGGGTTCGGGGCGTGACAACTTGGTATCAGAGCTAACCAGGTCCCTAGGTCTTGTAGACTTGGTTAGGCGTAGCTATGTGTACATACCAGAGTATAGGAAGTAGGAAATGGGTAGAATAGGTCGAGGGTTATTTTGTTGCTAGACAGGGACTCGTTGGTAGTGTGTTCCATGTTTTTTCTGGAATGACGATTTCAGTAAAATCACGGCAAACCATTGATGGTTTTGTGTCTATGTGATAGGATAAACCTGGACCCATGAGATTGGTAGTTAACATGATTAGATGTCATTGATTGTGTAAATTGTATATGACGTAGGAACTCTAACCGATTCCTATTCTATCTTTATAATGGAGCCCAAGGATAACAACTTAGATAGTGGCTCCGAGGAGGCTGCGAGCAATGAGTCTCCTTTAGTACTTTGAGGGTTGACGAGGCAGGTTATGTGAGAGATTGGGCAGAGTGTTAGGAGACGTGAACATTCTCCTACTGCTGCGGGGTGTATCATCAAGAGGTTCACACGTATGCACCCTCTGATGTTTTCAAGAGGACCCGATCCAATGATAGCAGAGGACTGGGTCAACAAGACCGAAAGGATTTTGGAGGTCTTACACTGCACAGATAAGTAGAGAGTCCTTTACGGTACCTTTCAGCTGTCTAAGGAGGTTGGGTGATGGTGGACTGCGGTGAGTCTGCTGGAGAAACAGAGAGCCGGTTCAACAGAGATGACGTGGAGCCGCTTCAAGGAAGTGTTCTTTGAGAGATACTTCCCAACCTCCACATGCGATGCTAAGGCAGATAAGTTCTCTGTTCTGACACAGGGAGATATGATGGTGCAGGTGTATGCTGCTCGGCATATAAAGCTATCCCGTTTCGCACTGTGCTTGATCTCGAACTAGTACGAGAAGACTCAGAGGTTCGAGAAGGGCCTGAGGAAAGACATCCATAGATTAGTGGGTATGTTACAGATCCGTGAGTTTTCAGTTTTGGTGGATAATGCCACTGTGATCGAGACCGGCATCCGGGAGGATGAGGTGGATCAGGAATTGAAGAAGAGGCCAGTGTCATCAGGGATCATGGAAGAAGAGGAACCATAGTTCGGGTTACCACCATAATATCGAGCGTCAGGGTTCTCAGGTGGATCAGTCGCGTGATCGTTGTATCAGGTGCAACAGATGGCATGAAGGTGAGTTCTAGTCATTTGGGGGTAATTGTTACAGTTGTGGCAAATCAGGCCATATGGCTCGTGATTGCTGCGCACTGAAGAGAGACACACCTACATCCAATATGAACCGGGGTAGCAATCAGATACCTCAGGGAACCATCCAGGCAAACACAACTCCGGCAAGGGTATATTTTCTTACTCCAGTGGATGCGGACCGTGCGGGGAATGTAGTGACAGGTACCTTGTTATTGCTTTCAAATAGAGCTGTTGTTTTATTTGATTAAGGTGCAACCCTTTCTTCTGTATCTGTGAGCTTCGTTGTGTGGGGTTGAGACCCAAGTTATGAATAAGGAGTTATTTATAGCTACACCATCTGGGAGTGTAACATTCTATAGGAGGATGTTAGGAGGCTGCCTAGTGGAGATTCAAGGAAGGCTACTACCGATGAATCTTGTTACGATATGTCTGGTTTTGACGTCATGCTGGGGATGGATTGGTTATCCTCTAGTTATGTTGTGATCGACTGTCGAGGAAAGATGGTAGTATTCAGACCTCTTGGGGAGCAAGAGTATGAGTTTGTAGGATCGTGTGTGCGTTCGACGCCACAGATTCTATTGGCATTACAGGAGAGGAGGCTACTATTGGACGGATGTTAGGGGTACCTAGCTTGCATGAAGGAACCACCGCGGGATGAGTTGAAGCTCAAGGATATTCGAGTGGTTAACGAGTTCCCAGAGGTGTTTCTAGAAGACTTACCTGGTTTACCTTTGGATCGTGAGGTGGAGTTTGTGATAGAGTTTCTGCCTGGAAAGACATCGATCTCTAAAACTCCATACCAGATGGCTCTAGCAGAACTTCAGGAGTTGAATGAGCAGTTGCAGGAATTACTGAACAAGAGCTTTATTTAACCTAGTGTTTCGCCTTGGGGAGCTCCAGTTTTGTTTGTGAAGAAGAAGGACGGGTCGATGCGGATGTGCATTGATTATCGTGAGATCAACAAGGTGATTGTGAAGAACCGTTACCTGTTACCTTGTATTGATGATCTCTTTGACCAGCTACATGAATGCAGATCGTTTTGAAGATCGGCCTATGTTTAGGGTAATATCAAGTGAGGGTTAGATTTGAGTATGTGGCGAAGACTACTTTCCGAACCAGATACGACCACTACAAGTTTTTAGTCATGCCTTTTGGGTTGATGAATGCTCTGGCAGTGTTCATGGATCTGATGAATATGGTCTTCCATGAGTACCTGGACCAGTTTGTAGTTGTGTTTATTGATGACATTATGGTATACTCAAGGAGTCCAGAAGAGCACGAAAACCATCTGAGGTTGGTGCTACAGATTCTGCGAGAGAGGAACCTGTATGCCAAGCTGAAGAAATGTGAGTTCTAGTTAAATCAAGTCACATTTTTTAGGCCATGTGGTGTCTAAGGGCGGTATCTCAGTTGATCTTGGAAAGATTGAAGCTGTGGACGACTGGGTGAGACCGAAGAGTGTGCAGGAGGTTCAAAGTTTTTTGGGACTGGCAGGTTATTATTGACAGTTCGTGGAGGGATTCTTTAAGATGTATGGGCCTCTGACACGATTGACCAGGAAGAGTGTGAAGTTTGATTAGACCGAAGATTGCGAGCAATGTTTCCAGGAGTTGAAACAGTGTTTGGTTACTGCTCCGGTCTTGACCATTCCTTTTGGGGATGATAGTTTTGTGATTTATAGCAATGCATCTATGAAGAATTTGGGATATGTGCTTATGTAGCAGGGTAAGGTAATAGCTTATGCTTATCAGAAACTCAAGGAATACGAGAAGAATTACCCTACGCATGATTTGGAATTGGCTGCTGTAGTTTATGCACTAAAGATCTAGCGACACTACCTATATGGTGTTTAGTGCGAGATTTTCACTAACCACAAAAGCCTCAAGTACTTTTTCATGCTAAAGAAGTTGAACATGAGGCAGAGAAGGTGGCTTGAGCTGATTAAATACTACGATTGCACCATCAGCTATCACCCGGGGAAAGCTAATGTGGTAGCTGATGCACTGAGTCAGAAGTCGGAGCATACGACAGTATCTGCAGTTGTAGCTTAGCATCATATCGGATGGGATTTGGAAAGCCTTGGAATAGATTTGGTGGCTGTAGATCATCAAGCTTTCATTGCTAGCTTGGTGATCGAACTGACTTTGTTTGAGCGTATTAAAGTCGCGCAGGCTAGTGATGCGGAGTTAGTTGAGATTGTGGAGAAAGTGCAGCAGGGGTTGGCTATGGATTTTAACATCTCTAAGGGAGGTGTGTTGAGGTTTGGAACCATGCTGTGTGTTCCAAACGATGATGAGATCAGAAGGACGATTCTGGAGGAAGCACATCGTTCTTTGTATATGGTACATCTTGGTAGCATGGAGATATATCAGGATTTGTGCGAGACATTCTAGTGGAGTGGTATGAAAAAGGAGATTGCTCGGTTCGTGGAGCAGTGTCTGACGTGTCAGTAGGTGAAAGTTGAACTTCATAGGCCGATAGGGCTGTTACAACCCTGAGCTATACTGGAGTGGAAATGGGAGTACATTTCCATGGACTTTGTTACCGGATTGCCGCTAGCGCTTCACAGGCAGAATGCCATTTGGGTGATCGTGGACAAATTGAAGAAATCTGCTCACTTTGTACCGATGAAGGTTAGCTACTCTTTGGGTAGGCTAGTAGACCTGTACTTGAATGAGATAGTTAGAATGCACGGGGTACCCGTGTTCATTGTGTTAGATCGAGACCCGAGGTTTACCTCACGATTCTGGAAGAGCTTGTAGGAAGCACTTGGGATGAAGCTTACTTTCAGTACAACGTTCCACCCCCAAACTTATGGATAGTTAGAGAGAACAATACAGATCTTGGAGGATATGTTACGAGCTTGCATGTTAGACTTCGGTGGTCGTTTGATGCAGTTTTTGCCACTAGTAGAGTTTGCCTATAACAATAGCTTTTAGGCTAGTATCGGGATGGCACCGTTCGAGGCTTTGTATGGTCGAATGTGTCGGTCTCCTATGTATTGGGATGAGGTTGGTGAACGTCAGGTTTTAGGACTTGAACTCGTGCAACAGGCGTCTGAGAAGGTGGGTTTGATCCGGGATAGGATTAAATCAGCTCAGAGTTGACAGAAGAGTTACGCAAATGTTTGCCGCCGTGAGTTGGAATTCAAGGTGGAGGGTAAGATATTCCTGAGAATCGCTCTGATGGAAGGGGTGATGAGATTTGGGAAGAAGGGCAAGCTGAGCTCGAGGTATATTAGACCATTCGAGGTTCTTGAGCGAGTGGGTCCGGTAGCCTATAGGATTGCACTACCGCCAACGCTCTCGAGGATTCACAATGTGTTCCACATATCCATGTTGAGGAGATACATGTCGGATCCATCGCATGTTATTAGTTACGAGAACTTGGAAATTGGGGATGCTTTAGCGTATGAGGAGGTATCCGTTCAGGTTCTGGATCGTAAAATTCAGAAGCTACGTACCAAGCAAATACCGCTAGTGAAGGTATTGTGACGGAATCATGAGGTTGAGGAAGCATCTTGGAAATTGGAAATGGAGATACGCCGGAAGTATCCACAGTTTTTTAGAGTGGTAGTTTGGATAGTAGAGATAGTTGAGTATGTGTGAATAATCCTGCTATCCTATTATGATAGGTGGTTAGTCTCTGGGAGTGTGTGTTATTGTGAACTCCCGAGACGATATATGTATGTAACCATGGTATTCCTCCACCATAAGCGAGGGTATGTATGTATTGTGTCAGGGCTACGTTGTAAGTGGCCGCCGACTCTTCTTAGAGTCGGTTATGTGTATTTGGTAGTGTGGATGAGTTCGTAAATGAGAGATTTCAAATTTCGAGGACGAAATTTTTTGTAAGGAGGGGAGGTTGTAAGAAACCGATCCGTAAGATATGGAATAAATAAAATAAGAAAAGGGTAAAACAGTAAATTAAGCAAGCTTCGTCGATGAAGCCAGAGTTTTGTCAATGAAGGCCCTTCTAATGTTTGGCGACGAAATGCAAGTTTTTTCGATGAAGGCTCTTATAATGTTCGACGACGCAATGCAGAGGTTTGTCGACGAAGAGAAGTCGAGAGATTTTGGGAAATCCAAGAATCTCAGGCTCGTCGACGAGGCCACCGCAACATCGACGAATTTCCTTCACTGGCTCATTGACGAAGATGCTGCCTCGTCGACGGGGTTGGCCGGGTCAAAGGCTCTATAAATATCCTTTTTCTTTGCTTCTTGGCTAAGACATCAAAATACTCTCTCTCTCTAGAACTCGATGCTCCACACACTCTCTCTCTTTAGATTTCTTCGCCGGTCGTCGTTAGAATCGACAATCCAATGTTAGTGTGAGGATCAGGGAAGAAATCTCTACGTGTTTTGTGGAACGGATCTTCGTTTTGAGGTTTTCGGGTTTTAACCCAAAAATTGAGGTAAGACTTGGTTTTCATTTCCATTTTGGTAGATCTGTAGAGAGTAAGATTGTAAGTAATTATTGTACTGTGGTTTATAGGTTTTGGGAACTCAGTTTGCTATTTAGGAGCCGTAGAGTTCGTGTTGGATTTTCGGGGAAAGGTAAGGGGATTTTGTTTATATCAGTTATTTTTTAAATCGGATTCAATAGAACTGTGATTCAAGATCCTATGTATGTTTTGGCTACTTATTTGGAGAAACCTAACGAGTAAAAATTACGGGATTTACATGTTATAGTTTTGGGAAAAAAGGGCGTCGAGTTGCATCTCTCGTTTTATTGAAAAACAGTGGATATATTGTTGGATATGTTGTGTTATGGAGATGGTCATGCCTTGACTTGTTTTAAACTGTATTTTGAAAATCATGATTTTTTGATTACCAAATGAGTGTGGAATGAACTGTTATATGAATATGCATTGAGTTGTGATTTGCTGAAATGAGATATAGGAACGTGTGTTTTGAATTGTTCCAGGTTGTTAAAGAGTGTCCGACTCTATATCCGAGGGTATGAAATACCACCTGCCAGTGGCAAGAGTTTCTGGCTCTACATCTGAGGGTGTGAAATATCGCTTCTTACCGGCTGATCACCGAAGGGTGTGGATCCACTAGATGTACCGGTATGATACCATGGGAGCTTGGGGCTATGCTATGTGCCGAGGACGCCGTGTAATGCGGGCCGAGGGTGTGATGACATCGGGTTGCTTGATTATGTGTGTGTTGAGAATTATACTGGAACTGTTTTGTGGAAATACTGGAACTGAACTGTGTATATTTTATGTCATGATAACACTCATATGCCACACACCGATATAATCTGATTTTGCCTTATTGAGATGTGTCTCACCCCTATTGTACGTACATGTTTTCAAGTCCTTCGAGTAACCGGAACGAGCGCCCTAGTGTGGGGAGCGTGGTGGTCGGTTTACTATGTAGAGTACTTGTGTAAGTACCTGGATTGTAATAGGGTTGTCGTTATGAGTATTGCTAGCACCCTGGGTAATGTTTTGTGTTATGGAGCTTAGAATCTATTTGTATAGAATTTGGTATGGTACTATGTATGTATAGAATGAACTTTTTCGTTGCATATATGTTGTGTATGTGAAGGTGTATAGGGTGTACGGGAACCCCACAGGGCCGGACCCTCATTCATTATAGTATCATGTGTGTTTTGTATGATACAGGGACGAGTTAGGTTACTATATCACACCCTGGGGGCCTATTGTTGGGTTCGGGGTGTGACACAACTCTAGGAAGAGCCGACGATCACCCATATTCTAGCCCCATTTCAAATATATATTACATACCCTCACTTATGGCAGGGGAATACTGTGGTTACATACACAGTGTCTTGGGAGCTCACAGTATCACAAAACTCTCCCAGAGACTAACCAAACATCACTCTAAATAATACATACATCATATACTTACCCAAACCGTTCCTGTAAACATTACCCATCATAAAAAATGTGGATATTTCTAGCGTATTTTCGTCTTCAATTCCCTAGAAGCTTCATCAACCGCGTGATTCCGCCACAGTACTTTCACTAACAGTATCTCTTTGGCGCGTAACTTTTGAGCTTTCTGGTTCAGAGTTTGAACTGGTACTTCTGTATACACCAAAACATCTCCAATCTCTAAAGATTCGTAACTAATCACATGTGACGGATCTGACATGTACCTCCTCAACATGGATACATGGAATACATCGTGGATCCGAGAGAGCGTTTGGGGTAGTGCAATTATGTAGGCTACTGGACCCACTCGTTCAAGTACCTTGAATGGTCTAATATACCTTGGGCTTAGCTTGCCCTTCTTCCCAAATCTCATCACTCCTTTCATCAGAGCGATTCTCAGAAATATCGTACCCCTTAACTCAAATTTCAATTCACAACAACAAACATCCGCGTAACTCTTTTGCCGACTCTATGCTGATTTAATTCTATCCATGATCAACCTAACCTTCTCAGAAGCCTGTTGTATGAGTTTGAGACTTAATATATGCCGTTCACCGATATCATCCCAGTACAGAGGAGACCGACACCTTCGACCATACAATGCCTCGAACAGTGCCATCCAAATATTAGCTTGGAAGCTATTGTTATAGGCAAACTTCACTAGCTGTAGAAACTGAATCCAATTACCACTGAAATCTAACATGCAAGCCCGTAACATATCCTCCAAGATCTGTATTGTCCTCTTTGACTATCTGTTAGTTTAGGGGTGGAACGCTGTACTGAAAGTAAGTTTCATCCCCAGTGCCTTTTGTAAGCTCTTCTAGAATAGAGAAGTGAATCTTGGGTCTTGATCTGAAACAATGGACACCAGTACCCCCCTGCATTCTGACTATCTCCTGCACGTATAGGTCTGCTAGCCCACTCACAAAGTAGCTAATCTTCATCGGTACAAAGTGAACAGATTTAATTAACCTTCCAACGATCACCGCATTCTATCGGTGAACTGCTAGTGGTAACCTGGTGACAAGGTCCATGAAGATGTGCTCCCATTTTCACTCCGGGATACTCAATGGCTGTAATGGCTTTGTCGGCCTCTGATGTTTAGCCTTTATCTACCGACACATCAGACATTACTCCACAAATCGAGCAATCTCCCTTTTTATGCCACTCCACCATAAAGATTCGCGCAAATCCCGATACATCTTTGTGCTTCCAGGATGTACTGTATACAAAGAATGATGCGCCTCCCCCATAATCGTCCTCCTTATCCCCTCATCATTTAGAACACACAATCTGGTTCCAAACCTCAATACACCTTCCTCGAAGATGTTAAAATCTGCAGCCAGCCCCTACTGCACCTTCTCTACAACCTCGACTAACTCTTTATCATTAGCTTGCGCGGTTTTAATCCTCTTTAATAATGTCGGTTGGATCACCAAGGTAGCAATGAAAGCCTGATGATTTCCATCCACCAATTCCACGCCAAGCCCCTCCAGATCCCTTCTGATATGATGCTGACCTACCACTGTAGATACTGACGCGTGCTCTGACTTCCGACTAAACGCATCAGCTACCACATTAGCTTTCCCCGGATGATAGCTAATGGTGCAATCGTAGTCCTTGATCAGTTCCAGCCACCTCCTTTGCCTTATGTTTAACTCCTTCTGTGTGAAAAAATATTTGAGACTCTTGTGGTCCATGAAGATCTCACATTGTTCACCGTACAAGTAGTGTCTCCATATCTTTAGCGCATACACCACTGCCGCCAACTCCAGATCATGCGTGAGGTAATTATCCTCGTACTCCTTGAGTTTCCAAGAAGCATAAGCAATCACTTTCCCCTATTGCATCAGCACACATCCCAAACCCTTCATAGATGCGTCGCTGTAAATCACAAAACCATCGTCCCTAGATGGGATGGTTAAAATCGGAGCAGTAACTAGTCGGTGTTTCAAATCCCGAAAACTCTACTCAAACTCGTCGATCCAATAAAATCTCACATGCTTCCTTGTTAACTGTGTCAAAGGGCCAGACAATCCAGAGAATCCCTCCATGAACTGCCGGTAGTACCCAGCCAATCCTACGAAACTCTGAACTTCCTACACGCTCCTTGGTTTCACCTAGTCAATCACTGCTTCAATCTTACTTGGATCAACTGAGATACCCCCTCTTGACACGATATGGCCTAGGAATGCAACCTGGTTAAACCAAAACTCACATTTCTTCAGCTTAGCATACAACTTCCTTTCTCGTAGTACCTGAAGTACTAACTTCAGATAGTTTTCATGCTTTTCTAGACTCTTAGAGAATATACCAGAATATCGTCAATGAATACCACTATGAACTGGTCCGAGTATTCATGGAAAACCTTATTCATCAGGTCCATAAATATCGCCGGAGCATTAGTTAACCCAAATGGCATGACCATAGTGACTATATCTGGTTCGGAAAGCAGTCTTCGCAACATCCTCAGTCCTAACTTTCACCTGATGATACACTGACCGTAGATTGATCTTTGAAAAGACTCGTGTTCCCTGTAGCTAGTCGAACAGATCATCTATATGAGGCAATGGGTATTGGTTCTTCACTGTTACCTTGTTGATCTGATGGTAATCGATGCACATTCTCATTGACCAGTCCTTCTTCTTCACGAACAATATTGGCGCTCCCCAGGGCGAAACACTAGGTATAATAAAGCCTTTATCCAGTAGTTCTTGTAGCTGCTCCTTCAACTCTTTAAGTTCAGCTGGAGCCATTAGGTATAGAGCTTTAGAAATCGATGCCTTGCCTGGCATCAATTTAATAGCGAACTCCACCTCACAATTAGGAGGTAAACCGGGTAAGTCTTCTGGGAATACATCTAAAAATTCGTTAACCACTCGGATATTTTCAAGTTTCAGATCATCCTGAGGTGGTTCCTTCACACATGCTAGGTACCCCTGACAACCGTCCAAGAGTAACCTTCTCACTTGCATTGCTGACATAATCTGTGGCGTCGAATGCACACACGATCCTATGAACTTATACTCCATTTCCCAAGGAGGTTTGAACACCACCACTTTCCTACGATAGTCATTCATAGAAAAACTAGAAGATAACCAATCCATCCTCAGTATAACTTCAAACCGAACATATTGTACACTACCAGGTTCACCGGTAGTGGCCTTCCCTAAATTATAACTGGACAGTTCCTTAACATCTTCCTGCAGGTCACTACACTCCTAGACGGTGTAGCCACAGACAACCCTTCATCCATCACTTGGGTTTTAACCCCACACAGTTTCACAAAGTTTACAGATATAAAGGAGTGGGTTACTCCTAAATCGAATAAGGCAACAACTTTATTTGAAAGAAGTAACATGGTATCTGTCACCACATTGCCAGCATGCTCTGCATCAGATGGAGTAAGTGAGTACACTCTCGCCTGAGCTTTATTTCCCTGAAAGTTTCCGCAAGGCACAGGATTATTTCTCCAATTCTGACTCGGTGTAGGCATACTGGTCATCTGCATATGATAGTATCGGGCTTTGTGGCCCTAATTTCCACAGTTGTAACAGTTACCCAAAAACGGCTGACATTCACTATCATACCATTTGTGGCACCTGGTACATTGCTCGTAAGATCAGTTCTCCTGTGGACCCCACAGTTTTGTACCCTAGCGATTACCTGAACTGTAGTTCCTCTTCTTCCACCGTCCCTGAAAAGAACTAGTCTACGAACTAGAAGGCATTGACCTCTTCTTCTGATCTTGTATCACCTCATCCTCCAAGAGACCAACCTCAACCACAATGACTTTATCCACCAGAACAGGAAACTCTCGAATCTGCAGCATTCCCACTAGCCTACGAATGTCCTTCCTTAGGCCCTTCTCAAACCTTTGAGTCCTTTTGTACTCGTTTGAGATCATACACGGTGCAAAGCAAGACAACTTGATGTATTTAGTTGCGTAAATTTGTATTGTCAGGATCCCCTGAGTCATACTTAAGAATTCGTCTGCCTTTGCATCACAGAAGGAAGCGGGGAAGTATCTCTCAAAGAATACTTCCTTAAAACAACCCCACATCATCCCTGAAGAATCGGCTCTCTTCTTCGCAAGTAGACTCACAACCATCCACCATCTTTCAGCTTCTCCTGCCAGCTGAAACGTAGTAGAGAGAACTTTCTACTCGTCGGTGCAGTGTAGAACTTTCAATGTCTTTTCTGTCTTCTGCACCCAATTCTCTACCACAATCAGGCCGTACCCTCTAGTAAATGTCTGAGGATGCATGCGGGTGAAATTATCAATGGTGCAACCCGTAGCCATAGGTGGACGCTCCTATCCCCTAACACTTCGTATGATCTCTTGCATAATCTGCCTGGTCAATCCCCGAGGCACGGAAGGTGACCTTTCACTCGCAGTACCTTCCGAGATACTATCCCAGTTGCTATCCTTGGGCTCCATTATGAAAATAGTATAGGAATAGATTAGCATTCCTATATCATAGCACAATTAACACAATCATTGCAAAATAATCATGTTAACTTCTAGACTCTCAGGTCCAGGTCTGCCCTACTGCACAAACACGAAACCATAAATGGTTTGCTATAGTTTTACTAAAATCGTCATTCTAGGAAAAATACAGAACACTGTCAATGAATCCTTGTCTAGCTACAAAACAACTCTCGACCTACTCTACCCATTCCCTACATCCCTATACTCTGGTATGTTCACCTAATCACGTCTAACCAAGTCTACAAGACCTAACAGCTTGGTTAGGAGGTAAATTGGGTAAGTCTTTCAGGAATACATTTGAATATTCGTTAACCACTTAGATATCTTCAAGTTTCATATCATCCCAAGGTGGTTCCTTCACACAAGCTAGGTACACTTGACAACTGTCCAAGAGTAACCTTCTTGCCTGCATTGCCGACAGAATTTGTGGCATCGAACGCACACACGATCCTACGAACTCATACTCCGTTTCCCAAGGAGGTCTGAACACCACCACTTTCCTATGACAGTCAATCACAACAAAATTGGAAGATAACCAATCCAACCCCAGTATAATGTCAGAATCAAACATATCGTACACTACCAGGTTCACTGGTAGCGGCCTTCCCTAAATTATCACTAGACAGTTCCCTAACATCTTCTTGCAAGTCACTTCACTCCCAGACGGTGTAGCCACATACAACCCTTCATCCATCACTTGGGTTTCAACCCCACACAATTTTACAAAGTTTGTAGATATAAAGGAGCGGGTTACTCCTGAATCGAATAAGACAACAACTTTATTTGAAAGCAGTAACATGGTACCTGACACCACGTTGCTAGCATGCTCTACATCGGCTAGAGTAAGCGAGTACACTCTAGTTTGAGTTGTGTTTCCTCGAAAGTTTCCTCGAGGCACCTGATTATTTCCCTGGTTTTGACTTGATGTAGGTGTACTAGTCATCTGCATACGACAGTCTCAGGCTTTGTGGCCCCATTTGCCACGGTTGTAATAGTTACCCACAAACGGCTGGCATTCACCATCATGCCATTTATAACACCTGGTACAACGCTCATGAGATTGGTTTTCCTATGGACCCCACGGTTCCGTACCCTGGCAATTACCCGTACTGTAGTTCCTTTTCTTCCACCACCCCTAATGAGAACCATTCTGCGAACCAGAGGCATTGACCTCTTCTTCTGATCTTGTGCCACCTCATCCTCTAGGAGACCAGCCTTAACCACGATGGCTTTATCCACCAGGAAACTCCCAAATCTACAGTATTCCCACCAGCCTATGAATGTCCGTCCTTAGGCCCATCTCGAACCTCTGAGTATTTTCGTTCTCGTTCGAGATCATACACGATGCAAAGAGAGACAACTCGATGTATGTAGCTGCGTAACTCTGCACTGTTATGGTCCCCTGAGTCAGACTCGGGAATTCATCTGCCTTTGCATCACGGACGGAAGCTGGGAAGTATCTCTCAAAGAATACCTCCTTAAAATAGTCTTACGTCATCCCTGATGAATCGACTCTCTACTCCTCAAGCAGACTTATAACCATCCACCATCTCTGAGCTTCTTCTGCTAGCTGAAACGTTGCATAGACAACTTTCTGCTCGCCTAAACAAGTCTACAAGACCTAACAACTTGGTTAACTCTGATACCAAGCTGTCACGCCCCGAACCCGTAAATGGGCCCTAGGGTGTGATTTAGTAACCTAATCTGTCCCTCTATTATACAACCATCCATGATACTACACAATATAAGGGTTCGACCCCGTAGGGTTCACGTATACCCTATCCACAATCATATACACAATATACGTAGTGGAATAATTCAACCTTTTTCATCATATTACCATACCGTCATGCCATCATACCATACCAGAGTCTATACAAAACCATAGTCTAATTCCTAAAATACATGACATACCCTTGGTGTCTATATAACCCAGAATGACAACCCAACCGAAGATCAGTATTTACACAAGTACTTCTACAAAGCTAACCAACAACCATGCTCCTAAAATGCTAGGACGCTAGTGTCGGCTACTTGAAGGACCAGAAAAACATTTGTATGATAAGGGTGAGCCACCTCTTAGTAAGGGAGAAATAAGTTATATCAGTGTGTGGATAAATGAGTATTATTTCAACAGTAAAACATAAATATTTCACAATTCCAGTATTTCAATATAGTTCCAGTATACATCTCACCAAAACACCTCGGTCTAGTGTCATCACACTCTTTGGCCTAAGTTGGCCGCACGACATGGCACCCTCGGTAACCTGGCATAGCATAAGCCCCACAGCGTTCAGCCGGTGCAAATATGGCGAAACTCACACCCTTCAATGACCAACCGGAATCATAGGTGTTATTTCACACCCTCCTCCTCAAGCTGGATATCTAAGCCTATGGTAGTTAACCGACTCAACTGGCTACGATATTATTTTAGCATGCCTTATATCTTAGCCTTCAGTAGTTAATTGGTATGCTTCGATTGTCTTAGGCCTTTAGTTTTATTTTGACTCGGCATTTTCACAAAACCTAGAACATTTTGGAACTCCCGTTTTTATATCTCATTTCAATAACTCATAGCCTACAGTAGTTAATCGGCACGCATTTTCACAAAACACATCATTCAATACATTAGCTCATTCCACACTTATTTGGGTAAGAAAATAATCTCATATCAGATACTTTGAAAATAAAGTTTACAATAATCAAAGGTACGATCTTCTCTGTATTACAATTTAATCATATATAAAATTTTCCAACAGAAACGGAGATGATACCCAAAACCCTCAATTTTTCCAAAAATTGTAAACCCAAAAATCCCGTAATTTCACCTTATAGATTTTCCCAAATAATTAACCAAAACATTCGTATAATCATAAACCACAGTTTTACTAATTTAGATTATAAAATAACTAATATAAATAGAAACCCCTTACCTTATCCTGAAAATCAAAAACAAACTTAATCGGTCCAAAACAACGACACAAGATCCCCAAAACCTAGAAAACAAAGAACAATACTTCAATATAATCCCAACCACTACAGATCTACCAAACTGAAAATGAAATCAGACCCTTACCTCGATTTTGGAACAAAACCCAAAAATCCTCGAAACGAAGATCTGATCCTTTATAAATGTAGAGATTCTCCTCTTGATCCATGTGGTAACGTCAGATCGTTGATTCGAGTAACAGACAGCCCGAAACCTATGAGAGAGAGAGAGAGAGAGAGAGAGAGAGAGAGAGAGAGAGAGAGAGAGAGAGAGAGAGAGAGAGAGAGAGAGAGGATTTTTATGTTTCTTAACCATTAAGCAAATTAAAATTCAACTTATAAACCTTTGACTCGGCCAGCCTCATCGATGAAGTGGAACGCTCGTTAGCGAGCAGAAGAAGGGCCTTCGTCGACGATGGCGTGACCTCGTCGACGATGGCGTGACCTCGTCGACGAGCCTAAAATTTCAGAATTCCCAAAATCTCTTGGTATTCACTCGTTGACGAACCTCTGAATTTCATCACTGAGCTGTTGAAGGGATTCGTTGATGAGAGAAAGAGCCTTGTTGACGAGCCCTGTTGTTTTCACCTTTTTAAATTCCTTCCCCTTTTCTCATTTGTTTAATCCAAAATTCTCAGGTCGAGTTCTTACATCTAACGTCATTCAACGGTCTTGAGCTTATAAGGTCCTACATGCATGATATGCATCAATTATTACAGACCATTAGAATTTAAATAATATTACAGATCCAAATTAATACAAAGAAATTAAACACTTTGGGTCTTCTTTTTATTCAAGTCAATATGTGCCGCTATGTGATTTTGCTAATATGATCTTGCACACAAACTTGACAAACATTAAATATCAAAGTATTTGTCATAATCAAAACGAGATATGACCCATAAGGTCAACAATCTCCCCCTTTTTGATGATGACAAATACCTTATGGAAAAGTGGGTACAACTAAGAAAGGCTCCCCCTAAAAGTATGCATAAGGAAATTTTAAATATATAATGATTACCTAGTTTTGCCTACTTCTCCCTCTTTTGGAAACAGCGAAAAAGATCATACAAGAATAACAATTGAAACATATAGGCAAGCAAAGGATAATTGTCATTTAAATACAAATATGGTTTTGGGAAAATCTTTAGAAATTTCGGCAGCATGCCATTTGAAAATAGAGCATTTTCCCAAAAAAAAATCTGTATCTGATTGACCTGTTTGAGTTCAACAAATGATTTACAGTAATTTACATCAATCAACTTAAACAGTCCAGTATATCAATAAGTATTACTTTCAGCATCCAAAAAGATAAATATAATCATACGATGCAAAATGAATGACAAAGATAGCCTCATAAAGCATGAAATATAGCAATTAAGCACACAAACAATATAACTGGTCATTAAAAGATTTAAATGACATGAAAACAGAATTAGACCAAAAATATACACAACTAAATGCAATTGAAACATATCATAAGACCCGGGAACAATTTGAGTTTAGAACACACGACATATGATAGCAAATAGTTGGTTTGAGTACAAACACAGTCTAACTAGTTCGCATGCATTTTCATGTGAAGTTACCGAACCAGTTATACAATTTAAAAAAAATATATGTATATAATAATAAGGCAAGATATAAAGGATTTTTTATTTGAAAGAATTTCTATTCAAATAATAAGAATATATGTAAATATATATATATATATATATATATATATAACTATATAACTATATAACTATATAACTATATATCTCCTTTAGGATGTTGTCAAGAGATACTGGGGGTTGTTTGAAGAAAAATTTAAAGATCATGCAAGCAAGCAACATTTTTTTGGTTTGTTAATTAAGCACACAAATTGTAACCAGAAAAACACAACCACAATGATTCTAAAGATATAATCAATCAAATGCAAGATCATATGGCAGCATAAAGAACGTGTGGCTAAGTATTATATTTTTCAATTAAGATATTCAACTCAAGATTTTCAATAAAGTCACTACATTTTAGCACATGACACAGAGAATTCAAGAACTAATCTAAGCAAAAGTTTGTGAGCAGAACAAGATGAGTATTTAATTCCAGATGCTCCCTGTAAGAACCCGAACCATGATGTATGGACTTATTATGTAAAAGAAGGGAAAAAAAATGGAATTTCACAGATTTCGTCGACGAGGCCATAATTCGTCTGCGAAGGCTGAAGACTTCTCGTCGACGAAATTCAGACGCTCGTCGACAAGTGAATGCTGAGGGGTTTAGGAAAAAATTAGGAATATTTGGTTCGTTGACGAGGCTACCGATTCATTGACGAGGCTAGTGAAGAATTTGTCGACGAGGACACAATTCGTCGACGAATCTACTCGGGTCAAAGGTGCTATAAAGGATATTTTGGGTTGCTTTGGGGCTAAGTTTCCCCAAATGCTCTCCTTCTCTCTCTAGAATTCTCCCTACACTCCCTCTCTCTAGATTTCTTCACCGTATGTCACCTGAGTCAAAAATCCGAAGTTATTGCGAGGATCAGTGAAGGATTCTCAACGTTTCTAGCGAATCGGAAGTCTATTTCGAGCGTTTTCGAGCTTCGGGCTCAAATCGAGGTAAGGCTCGATTTTTATTTCTGATTTAGTATATGTGTAGTAGTACGGATTGTAAGCATGTACTATACTGTGGTTTGTAGGTTTTGGAGTCTCGGTTTGTAGTTTTGAGGGCCGTAGAGTTTGTAGTTGGAATTCGGGTTAAGGTAAGGGGATTCTATTTATATCAGTCCATTTTTGAAATCAGGACCGGTTAGCCTGTAGGCTATGATCGTATGTATGTTTTGATAACTTATTTGGGAAAATCTATCGAGTAAAAATACGGGATTTTCGGGTTACAATTTTTCAGGAAAATTGGGGATTTCAGGTATCATCTCTACTTTATTTGGAAAACTGTTGGTTATGCTTAAACTGTATTATTGAGGTGACCATAATCCATATTTGCATAAACTATATACTTGAAATTGTAAACGATATGATTTACCGTAAACCAAATAAGTGTGGTATGTATGATTGTATGTATTTGTTCCAGATATTTGTAAGACAACTATGTGACGGCTTATTACCGTACGCTGAAATGTATAGGGACGTGAGTTCCAAAATGATTTTAGGGATTTGTAAAATAGCTATGTATCGGTTAACTACCGTGGGCGAGAGTGGCCGGCTCTATATCCGCGGTGTGAAATATCACCACTATGATCCGGCTGGTCACCGAAGGGTGTGTTTTACACCGTATGGAGCAATGTAATCACTATTGGGCCTGAGTTGTCATAGCGTAGTTGTGCATGTGGCAATGTAATCGTTGTGAGACTAGGTGGCCTTGTGTAATTGCGTATGTGGCAATGTAATCACTGTGGGCTTGATTCGTCGCTTCGTAGTTGTGTGTGTAGCAATGTAATCGTTGTGAGACAAGGTGACCTTGTGTAGTTGCGTATGTAGCAATGTAATCACTATTGGGCCTGAGTCATCGCATTGTAGTTACGTATGTAGCAATGTAATCAATGTGAGACTAAGTGACCTTGTGTAGTTGCGTATGGAGCAATGTAATCACTATTGGGCCTTTATCGTTGCAGCGTAGTTGTGTATGTGGTAATATAATCACTGTGAGACGAGGTGACCTTGTGTAGTTGCATACTGGTGTGACGACACTGACCGTATGTATGTATGTATGTATGTTTTGGGTATCGTATGTACCGAAATGGTTTTTGTGAAAATACTGGAACTGTATGGAACTGTATGTATATGTATGAAACTGTACGAATTGTTTCAAATTGTATCGTATTTTATAGTGTTATGAAGTATGTAAAATAACACTGGTATGCCACACACTGATATAAACTGTTTTCTTCCTTACCGAGAGGTATCTCACCCTGAATGTACGTACAATGTTTTTCAGGTCCTTCAGGTAGCGGTAAGTAACATTCTAGCGTTTGGAAGTAAGGGTGTCGTAGCTACTGCTTGTACCCATTAGGTATGAGTTTTGGTATCCAGGCTGTCGGGATATTTTTTGTAGACACCTGGGTATGTTTTGTATTATGGGAATGTATATCCTAGCTTGTATAGTATAGACTCTGGTATGATACAGGTTATGTATAAAAGACCATTTTTCGCTGCGTATGTTAAATGAGTATGGATGTTTGTATGTATGTATGTGGGCGTACGTTCACCCTACGGGGTCAGACTCTCTTTGGTATTGTATCATGTATGTTTTAATTGATACAAAGACAGGTTAGGTTACTTTATTCACACCTGGGACCCATCTGCGGGTTCGGGGTGTGACAGCTTGGTATCAGAGCTAACCAAGTTGTTAGGTCTTGTAGACTTGGTTAGGAGTATAGATGTGTACATACCAGAGTATAGGATGTAGGAAATGGGTAGTGTTGGTTGAGAGCTGTTTTGTTGCTAGACCAGGATTTGTCAGCTATATTCCTTGTTTTTCTTGGGATGACGATTCCAGTAAAGGCAGGGCAGACCATTGATGACTTTCGTGTCGGTGTGATAGGACAGGCTTAGACTTATGAGAGTAGTAGTTGACATGATTAGGTATATGATTGTGTTAATTGGGTACGATATAGGAATTCTAACCGATTCCTATTCTATTTTCAGAATGGAGCCCAAGAATGATAACTTAGAGAGTGGCTTTGAGGAGATGGCAAGCGATGAGTCTCCTTCTGTGTCTCGTGGTTTGGCGAGACGGGTTATCCGAGAGATTGGGCGGAGTGTTAGGAGACGTGAGAGCTCTCCTACTGATGTGGGGTGTACCGTCGAGAGGTTCACACGCATGCACCCTCCGACATTTATGGGAGGACCTGATCTGATAGTGGCGGAGGACTCGGTCGAGAAGACCGAGAGGATGTCAGAAGTCCTCCACTGCACTGAGAAGTCGAAGGTCTTGTACGCTACCTTCTAGTTGACTGGGGAGGCAGGGTGATGGTGGACGATAGTGAGCCTGCTGGAGAGGCAGAGGGCTGGTCCATCTGGTATGATGTGGGGCCATTTCAAGGAGGTATTTTTTGAGAGATACTTTCCGATCTCCACTCGGGATGTGAAGGCCGATGAGTTTTCGGGCCTGATATAGGGTACTTTAATGGTGTAGAAGTATACTGCCAGATTTATCGAGTTATCTTGATTTGGGCCGTACCTGGTTCCGAATGAGCACGAGAAGGCTTAGAGGTTTGAGAGGGGTCTGAGGAAAGACATCCGCCGTCTTGTGGTGATGCTGCAGATCCGTGAGTTCTTTGTCCTAGTGGATAAAGCCACCATAGTTGAGACCGACCTTCGGGGAGATGAGGTAGTGCAGGTTCAGGGGAAAAGGCCAGTATCTTCTGGTCCTCAGAGTGGTCCTCGGTGGAGTTAGTGGAATAAGAAGAAGAATTATAGCTCTGGTTATCAAAAAAACACCGAGCAGTCGAGTTCTCAGGGGGATCCATCCTCCGCCCCATGCGCCAAATGCCGTAAATGGTATGATGGCGAATGTTAGCTGTTTTGGGGTGTATGCTACAACCGTGGAAAGTTAGGCCACATGGTGAAGAGTTGTCAGGAACAGAGGAGGATTTTGCCTACATAGAGCCAGAACCATGGGAGTGATAAGATGCCACGAGGGAACCACCAGGCGACCACTACTCCGTCGAGAGTATATTCACTTACTCCAGTAGATGCGGAACACGCTGGGAACGTGGTGATAGGTGCTTTGTTATTGCTTTCGAATAGAGCTGTTGTTTTATTTGATTCAGGGGCAACCCATTCGTTCATATCTGCTAGTTTTGTGAAGTTGTGTGAGGTGGAAGCTTGTGTGATGAAAAAGATGTTGTCTGTGACTACGCCGACTGGGAGTGTAACGATTTGTAGTAAAATGTTAGGAAACTGCCCAGTTGTGATTAAGAAGAGACTACTACCATTAAATCTTGTGGTATACGACATGTCGAGATTTGATGTCATTCTAGGAATGGATTGGTTGTTTTCCAGTTATGCGGTGATTGATTGTCGGAAGAAGGTAGTAGTGTTCATACCTCCTAGGAAGCCGGAGTATGAGTTCGTGGGATCGTGTGTGCGTTCGACACCACAGATTCTATCAGCTTTGCAGGCGAGGAGGTTACTTTTGGATGATTGTCAGGGGTACCTAGCTTGCGTGAAGGAATCACCGCGGGATAAGTTGAGACTCAGGGATATTCGGGTGGTCAGTGAGTTTCCGGATGTGTTTCCAGACGACTTACCCGGTTTACCTCCGGATCGTGAGGTGGAGTTTATGATAGAGTTGCTGCCTGGCAAGGCACCGATCTCTAAAGCTTCATACCGAATGGCTCTAGTAGAACTTTGGGAGTTGAAGGAGTAGCTACAGGAATTACTGGACGGGGGTTTCGTTTGACCTAGTGTTTCACCCTGGGGAGCTGCAGTATTGTTTGTAAAGAAGAAGGATGGGTCGATGTGTATGTGCATTGACTACCATGAGATCAACAAAGTGACGGTAAAGAACCGTTACCCTTTGCCTCGCATAGATGATCTTTTTGACCAGCTGCAGGGAATGCAGGTTTTTTCAAAGATCGACCTAAGGTCAGGGTATCATCAGGTGAGGGTTAGATATGAGGATGTAGCAAAGACCGCTTTCCAAACTAGATATGGTCACTACTAGTTTTTGGTCATGCCTTTGAGGTTGACAAATGCTCCAATAGTGTTCATGGATCTGATGAACATGGTTTTCCATGAGTACCTAGATCGATTCGTAGTGGTATTCATTGATGACATTCTGGTATACTTGAGGAGTACGGAAGAGCATGTGGAACATTTGAGGTTAGTGTTATAGATTCTGCGGAAGAAGAAGCTGTACACTAAGCTGAAGAAGTGTGAATTCTAGTTGAATCAGGTCACGTTCTTAGGCCATGTGGCGTTTGAGGGCAGTTTTTTTGTTAATCCCAGTAAGATTGAAGCTATGGTCGACTGGGCTAGACCGAAGAGTGTGCAGGAGGTTCGGACTTTTCTGGGACTGGCGGGTTACTATCGTCGGTTTGTGGAGGGTTTCTCTAAATTGTCTGGACCTCTGACATTACTGACTAAGAAAGGGGTGAAGTTTGACTAGACTAGTGATTGCAAGCAGTGTTTTCTTGAGTTGAAGAAACACCGACTGGTTACTGCTCCAGTATTGACCATTCCTTCGGGGAATGGGAGTTTTTTGATTTATAGCGATGCGTCCTTGAAAGGTTTGGGATGTGTGCTCATGTAGTAGGGTAAGGTGGTAGCTTATGCTTCTTGGCAACTTAAGGAGTATGAGAAGAATTACCCTACGTATGATTTAGAGTTGGCTGCTGTTATTTATGCCTTGAAGATCTGGCGACACTATCTATACGGTGTTCAGTGTGAGATTTTCACTGACCACAAAAGCCTCAGGTACTTTTTCACGTAGAAGGAGCTGAATATGAGGCAAAGGCGGTGGCTAGAGTTGATTAAGGACTACGATTGCACGATCAGTTATCACCCGAAAAAGGCTAATGTGGTAGCAGATGCGTTGAGTCGGAAGTCAGAACATGTAGCAGTATTTGCAGTTGTAGCTCAGCATCATGTCAGGCGAGATCTGGAAAGCCTTGGTGTGGAGTTGGTATCTGGTGATCATCAGGCTTTCATTGCTAGCTTGGTGATTCAGCCGACTTTGTTTGATCGTATTAAAGCCGCGCAGGCTAATGATGTAGAGTTAGCTGAGACTGTAGAGAAAGTGCAGCAGGGTTCGGCTGCGGATTTTAACATTTCTGATAGAGGTGTGTTAAGATTTGGGACCAGACTTTGTGTTCCAAATGATGATGAGATCAGAAGGACGATTCTGGAGGAAGCGCATCGTTCTTTGTATACGGTACATCCGGGTAGTACAAAGATGTATTGGGATTTGCGCGAATCCTTCTGGTGGAATGGTATGAAGAGGGATATTGCCCGGTTTGTGGAGCAGTTTCTGACGTGTCAGCAGGTGAAAGCTGAACATTAGAGTCCGGCATAGCCATTGCAGCCCTTGCTTATTTCGGTATGCAAATGGGAGCATATTTCCATGGACTTTGTTACCAGATTGCCGCCAGCGCTTCACAGGCAGAATGCTATTTGGGTGATCGTGGATAGATTGGCGAAATCTGCTCACTTTGTACCGATGAAGGTTAGCTACCCTTTGAGTAGACTAGCTAATATTTACGTGCATGAGATTGTGAGAATGCACGGGGTACCGGTGTCCATTGTTTCAGATCGGGATCCGAGGTTTACTTCTCGATTTTGGAAGAGCTTGTAGGAAGCATTAGGGATGAAGCTTACTTTTAGTACAACGTTCCACCCGCAGAATGATGGACAGTCGGAGAGGACGATACAGATCTTGGAAGACATGTTACGGGCTTGGGTATTGGACTTCGGTGGTAGTTGGATTCAATTTCTGCCACTAGTGGAGTTTGCCTATAACAACAGCTTCCAGGTTAGTATAGGGATGGCACCGTTCGAGGCTTTGTATGGTCGGAGGTGTCGATCTCCTTCGTATTGGGATGAGATCGGTAAACGTTAGGTCTTAGGACCTGAACTTGTGCAACAGGCGTCTGAGGAAGTAGGTTTGATCCGGGAGAGGATTAGATCGGATCAGAGCCGGCAGAAGAGTTACACGGATGTTCACCACCGTGAGTTGGAGTTTGAGGTGGGGGGTAAGGCATTCCTTAGAATCGCTCCGATGAAGGGAGTGATGAGATTCGGACGGAAGGGCAAGTTGAGCCCGAGGTATATTGGACCATTCGAGGTACTTGAGCAAGTGGGTTCGGTAGCCTACAAAGTTGCACTACCCCCAGCACTCTCGAGGGTCCACGATGTATTTTACGTATCCATGTTGAGGAGGTATGTGTTGGATCCATCGCATGTTATCAGTTACGAGTCTTTGGGACTTGAGGATACTTTAGCGTATGAGGAGATACCTGTTTAGATTCTGGACCATAAAGTTCAGAAGCTTCATACCAAAGAGATACCGTTAGTGAAGGTATTGTGGTAGAACCACGAGGTTGAGGAAGCTTCTTGGGAACTAGAGGCGGAAATACGTCTGAAGTATCCACAGTTGTTTTAAGTAGTATTTGGATAGTAGGGTGGTATGAGTATGTATGTATGTAAGTATGTATGTAAACCTCTATTATCATATTATAGTTAGTGGTTAGTCTCTGGGAGGGTCCTATTGTATTGTAAGCTCCCGAGACTGTATATGTATGTGACCACGGTATTCCTCTGCCATAAGTGAGGGAATGTATGTATGTATTGTAACGGGGCTGTGTATAAATGGCCGCTGTATTCTCTATAGGGTGTATGTATGTATCGTAATGGGGCTGTGTATAAATGGCCGCCGTATTCTCTAGAGTATGTATGTATGTATGTATCGTAACAGGTCTGCATATAAATGGCTGCCGTATTCTCTAGAGTATGTATGTATGTATGTATGTATCATGATAGGGCTACGTATAAATGGCCACTGTATTTGTAGAGTATGTATGTATTGTAGAGGAGCTGCGTATAAATGGCTTCTATTTCACCTTAGAGTATATATGTATGTAGTAGTATGAAGGTGTTCGTAACGAGAGATTGCAAATTTTGGGGACGAAATTTTTGTAAGGAGGGGAGATTGTAAGAACCCGAATCGTGATGTATGAACTAATTATGTAAAAGAAGGGAAAAAAAATGAAATTTCACAGATTTCGTCGACGAGGCCATAATTCGCCGACGAAGGCTGAAGACTTTTTGTTGACGAAATTCAGAAGCTTGCCGACGAGTGAATGCCAAGGGGTTCAGGAAAAAATTGGGAATATCTGGTTCGTTGACGAGGCTACCGATTCGTCGATGAGGCTATTGAAGAATTTGTCGATGAGGACACAATTTGTCGACGAATCTACTCGGGTCAAAGGTGCTATAAAAGATATTTTGGGTTGCTTTGGGGCTAAGTTTCCCCAAATGCTCTCCCTCTCTCTCTAGAACTCTCCCTACACTCTCTCTCTCTAGATTTCTTCGCCGTATGTTGCCTGAGTCACAAATCTGAAGTTACTACGAGGATTAGTGAAGGATTCTCTACTTTTCTAGCGGGCTGGAAGTCTGTTTCGAGCGTTTTTCGGCTTCGGGCTAAAATCGAGGTAAGACTTAGTTTTCATTTCTGATTCAGTATATGTGTAGTAGTACGGATTATAAGCATGTACTGTACTGTGGTTTGTAGGTTTTGGAGTCTCGGTTCGTAGTTTTGAGGGCCATAGAGTTCGTAATTAGAATTTGGGTTAAGGTAAGGGGATTCTATTTATATCAATCCATTTTCGAAATTAGGATCGGTAAGCCTATAGGCTATGATCATATGTATGTTTTGGTAACTTATTTAGGGAAATCTATTGGGTAAAAATACGGGATTTTCGGGTTACAATTTTTTGGAAAAATTGGGGATTTCGGGTATCATCTCTACTTTGTTTGGAAAACTATTGGTTATGCTTAAACTGTATTATTGAGGTGACCGTAATCCGTATTTGCATACACTGCATACTTGAAATTGTAAACGATATGATTTACCGTAAACCAAATAAGTGTGGTATGTATGATTGTATGTATTTGTTCCAGATATTTGTAAGACAACTATGTGGCGGCTTATTACCATACGCTGAAATGTATAGGGACGTGAGTTCCAAAATGATTTCAGGGATTTGTAAAATAGCCATATATCGGTTAACTACCGTGGGCGAGAGTGGCAAGCTCTATATTCGGGGTGTGAAATATCACCAGTATGATCCGGCTGGTCACCGAAGGGTGTGTTTTACACCGTATGGAGCAATGTAATCACTATTGGGCCTGAGTCGTCGCAACGTAGTTGTGCATGTAGCAATGTAATCGTTGTGAGACTAGGTGGCCTTGTGTAGTTGCGTATGTGGCAATGTAATCATTGTAGGCCTGATTCGTCGCTTCGTAGTTGCGTGTGTAGCAATGTAATCATTGTGAGACTAGGTGACCTTGTGTAGTTGCGTATGTAGCAATGTAATCACTATTGGGCCTGAACCGTCGCATTGTAGTTGCGTATATAGCAATGTAATCGATGTGAGAATAGGTGACCTTGTGTAGTTGCATATGGAGCAATGTAATTACTATTGGGCCTTTATCGTCGCAGCGTAGTTGTGTATGTGGCAATGTAATCGCTGTGAGACGAGGTGACCTTGTGTAGTTGCGTACTGGTGTGACGACACTGACCGTATATATGTATGTATGTATGTATGTATGTTTGGGGTATCGTATGTATTGGAATGGTTTTTGTGAAAATACTGGAACTGTATGGAACTGTATGTATATGTATGAAACTGTACGAATTGTTTCAAACTGTATCGTATTTTATAGTGTTATGAAGTATATAAAATAACACTGATATACCACACACTGATATAAATTGTTTTATTCCTTACTGAGAGGTGTCTCACCCCGAATGTACGTACAATGTTTTTCAGGTCCCTCAGGTAGCGGTAAGTAGCATCCTAGCGTTTGGAAGCAAGGGTGTCGTAGCTGCTGCTTGTACTTATTAGGTACGAGTTTTGGTATCCAGGCTGTCGGGATAGTTTTTGTAGACACCTGGGTATGTTTTGTATTATGGGAATGTATATCCTAGCTTGTATAGTATAGACTCTGGTATGATACTGGTTATGTATAAAAGACCGTTTTCTGCTGCGTATGTTGGATGAGTATGGATGTTCGTATGTATGTATGTGGGCGTCTGTTCACCCTACGGGGTCGGACTCTCTTTGGTGTTGTATCATGTATGTTTTAATTGATACAGAGACAGGTTAGGTTACTTTATTCAGACCTGGGACCCAGCTGCGGGTTCGGGGCGTGATACTCCCCCTATCGATTTGAATTCCAGCTTAGATATAGTGAACTACTTATACTAGTTAAAAGCTAATTTCATAATGCTTAGAAGTAAAGGCCATTATTTTTGAATTTTTTAAACCAACCATACTAATGTTTTATCAACAATATTCTGATTTGTATGGTCATCCTTATAGGCAACAAATGCATTAGATATAGATATTAAGGCATGCTATAGAATTTGGGACCCAAGAACATTCCATATCTAATTATATAGCTTTAAAAGTTGGATATAATGTTCAGGAATTTCAGAAAAGCCTCAATATTCAAAAGGCGAAGTGATGCATGTAGTCCTTTAAGTTCTTTTTGTAGGGAAGATGCTTAGCTTTCTAAATACCTGATGATTATGTAAGGATGAAATTTAATTTTCATTTAGATATCACTCATCATTTCAAAAAGATTTTAACGTTTATTTTATCATAATCATCTTTGTACAAAGTTTTACTTTGAAAAAATTATTGTCGAAATTTCGGCAGCATGCTGTCTGTAAATCAAACATTTTCCTATAAACCTGTACCTGATAGGTTGTCCTCAACAGATAGATCATATAAAGCACACAACAACCTATAATCCACTACCAGCATACAATTCACATCAACTGCATCCGCCATGGAGGAGACATTCTAGACTAAGCATGCATTCCAGTAGTATAATCAACTCAAGATATTCAATATAGTTCAATAGTAGTTCGTGCTAGGAAAATACATAAACTATCCACCAAAGAACTTTTAACCATTTATTGAATCACGGATAGTGCTGCATGCTATACACATATAGGCATAAAGACATAAATGATATAAAAATATGAGAGCATTTTAATTTATATAGATATGAAGGATAAATGCTCCCCCTGAGTTATGTACTTATTCATTCATGCCGTTTTCATCTCTAAATATTTTAGCCAAGGTTCTTAAAATTTTTAATGTTTTAATATGAATGCTTTAGGCTTATTGGACCAAAAAGTCACAATGAATATTTGTTAAGATGATAAGCCAATGTCTGTCTCTTTTCTTATGAATCTCAATGCGTGTGAGAGGCACAATATTAAATACTCTTAAGGATTAAAATTTATGTTAAGTTCGAAGAGTATTCATTATGAGTGGACATGATTCAAAATATTTTCATGGAAGTGGATATGTCCAACCACTTAGGCAAAGAACATTTTTGAGTATTTGAATTTTCTTGAATAATGCTCTTAGGAGAGTGGAAAGTATCCTATAAATATTCACAATTTAAAGCAAGGATAAAAGTAGATAGGTGAAACCTTACCGAATATGATCATGGCTTGGTAAGGATTTCCTATGAAGGGGATAGGTGAATCAAGATTATAGGATTTAAATATTAAACTCAAAGGGAATAATTTGATTTAACAATAAAATATGAATCTCCTAGTGGATGCCTCTAATTTTGATTATGAGATGGATGTCTTATTATTAGCACAAGATAGATATGAAATTTATTATCATTAGTGCTTATACATAGTATGATGACTAAGCTTCGGTCTGGGCTTTTAAGACTAATTAGTGAGTTTAGGATTAGATGATATATAGTTTAAGATGGATCCCCTAAACTACAGACTAGTGAGATGGACAACAGTTGCTTAACTTAAGATGTTTTATCTTTAAGCATGAGTTAAGAATTTGAAATTAATTACCTGGCAAAGACGTTATGTCCAATTGGAAGTGGATGCAGATACTAGGTTTATATACTTTAACCCCGAACCACTCCTAAGCCTACAGTCATCACAACCCTTAAACCTAGGAACTAAGGGAAGATTAAAATATTTATATAATTTCTATTGGAATTTGATTTTCTTTAGATCCTACAAGGTTTGCTTTCATAACTACCCACGCCTTCTCCTTATCTAAGCCTCTGGCACTTCTAGATGGACAAGTAGATTGAAAGAGCCATTCCATTTTTCAAAATAAGCAAATTTTATATGCTTGAGAAAGATTATGCTTATTTATTCGACTTTTACTCATTGAGGCATTTTTATGACTGTGGGGCTTAAAAGGTGAACCTTTTTTCAAAGATTTATTTCTTTTAATTCCCAAGGGTTTAATATGATTATTCTTCTTTTCATTTCCTTCCAAGTAGTTAATATTCAATATTTTCTCAATCTTTTTCTTCTCTAGAATAGTATGATGTTCTTTCAAATTTTCCAACTGCATTGTCAGCTTCTTATTTTTGTTCTTAAAAAGATTTTCCTGTTTAGACACCCGAACTAAAAACTTATGCATTTTAAACAAACTCTTTTCTAGTTCTTCGAAGGAAGGCATGCTCTTAACAGTAAATTTATTACATGATTCATTAAAAGATATATCACAATTATTATATGAATTGTTGCATGCTTGTTCAACAGGACTATCACAAAGAGTATCAGATGATTCATCATACGATATATAACAATATTTTTCACTAGAATCATTACATGCATCATTAACAGTATTATCAACAGATGATTCAGCATAAGACACATTACAACATTCAGCACAAGAATCATCGATAGAGGCAGAGATAGAATCATATACCTCTACGTCTGTTAAAGCAATTACCCTATCATTTACCACATCCGGAACATCAAAACTTGATACTTGAGGAGTGGTGGTCTTTTCCTTCTTCCGGGTCTCTCCATATTTCTTTTCGAGCTGTTCCCAGATTTCCTTAGGGCTAGCACAAGCCATGATCTCAAGAAACACATTAGAACTTAAAGCATGATATAACATATCCATGACATATGAATTCGCATGCATTAAGTTAGTATCGTTTTCATTCAAACGCATATAAATTCCCTTAAAAATCACCTATCAGGCCCTCCAGTCCATAAATTTTATAAATACGCTCATTCTTATTTTCCAATGGATGTAGTTTACACCACAAAACAATGGAGGGCAACAAGGTGACTATCCCTCACTGAATGAGGATACACCAATTTGAGTCATTGTGATCTTTTGCAAAAAAAGTTTAAGTCTATGCAACGAGGCTCTGATACTAGTTGTTGACTTTGGTGTATTCCCAAAAGGGGGGGGGGGGGGGGGTGAATTGGGTATTTAAAAATTCCTCCTAGATTTGGTCCAAATTCCACAACCAGTATTACATGAACCTAGGGTCTTTCTATATATTCATAAACCTAATCAATCTCAATAGTAAAATATAAACATTCAAGTGCTGGAATTTAAAATGCGGAAACTAAAAGCAGGCACAAGAAATGTTATCAAGGTTCGGCCAACTGTGCCTACGTCTCCGCCTCAGCTCGCAAGCCCGAGGATTACCACTATTGCTCACATAACGGGTGGAGGGACACCGTTTACAACCAAGTCAAATTAATAGGGCTGACCTCAACCTGTACAAGTTCTCCTTACGGGGCGGAGAAGACCCTAACAATTGATCCTTCTAGGCTAGATCAAACCCCCTCAAGCCACGCCTGAAATACAATAAATAATGAAATACTAACTTTTGTATACAATTTAAATGCTTCTCCAATAAGCAGATATGTACTTATATCAATCAATGCACATCAACAAGATCAAAACTATAAGCTCAGTGCAATATGTGTGATAACACTCAATCTAATGTCTATAGTCAATCAAGAGCAAGAGTGTATTCTCAAACTATCTTTGAAACAATATATGAATATATCAATCACAAATCGGGTTTCAAAGATTTCGTAAATATAATCAAATATCTCAAAATGATTTTTAAAAACTTTAAGTACAAAAGATATTTTGTAAATTAAGCTTGTCAAAAATATCTTGTAATCAAAATGCAAAGACTCACAAGCTAAGTAAGGTTCCTCAAAAATGAATTTATGGATTAAATCTCGGGGAAAACCTTTTGGCCTAACTCTCAACAAAATCAACAATCAATCAAGCCAATGAGAGTATAAGCTATAGAAGGAAGTGTTGGTAATCTTAGTATAATCTCATTCAAAGATTTTTCAAAAGGATGAGTATTAGGATTTGAATGTGAAGAAATAACTCTCAAAATTCAGAGGAAATTTTGTTAATCAAAATTTCTAATTACAACTTAATTTGTGCAAATGAACATATATATATATATATATATATATATATATATATATATAGGCACACTCAAAAATATTACTGTTGGGACACAAGGGTAATTATTAAAATTATTTTAAAAATGTTTAAGAAAAATAACCCTAATTTACCCTAATTAACAACGGTAAAAATTAGGCCAACCCGAGAGTTTAGGTAAACCGAGCCCTAGGTTTGATCGCCCGAACAAACACATGAGAAAAAGACAATTTTGAACTTTGGGTGCCTGAAAAATGGTTTGGGTGGCTGAACGAGGATAATCTGTTCGAGGTTCGGTCGCCCGTCCTCAAGTTTGGTATGTCGAACTTGCATGTTTGGTCGCCCAAGGGTATTTTGAACGTAAACGTTCGGGCGTCCGAGTTGTTGGAAAAAGTCAGGGTATGAGTTCAATCGACCTTGAACACTCAGTTTATTTGGGTTCGGTTGCCCGAAATCAGGTCAACTATTTGATCAGCCTGCCTATGTTTGGTTGACCGAGGCAAAATTACCTTGCCTAGTTCGGTCGCCCGAAGCCTATATAGTTTTAGGACCTAAGTAAAACATGTTTCCCCTATTTGCATGTTTAAAAGTGAGGACTTATTCTAAGTGTCTGTGCAAGGTCCTAGAGTCTTTCCAAGGTCTTTTTACCTAGACCCAAAAATTCGGTGTCAGTCATGATCCCTAAGGTCATTCAACGGTCTTGAACTTATAGGTTCTTACATGCATGATATGCATCAATTATTACAGACCGTTGAAATTTAAATAATATTACAGACCTGAATTAAAAATACAAAGAAATTAAATACTTTGGGTCTTCTTTTTTTTCAAGTCAATATGTGACGCCATATGATTTCGCTAATATGATCCTGCACACAAACTTGACAAACATTAAATACCAAAGTATTTGTCATAATCAAAACGGGATATGACCCATATGATCAACAGTATCATAATTAATGCATGAGCGACATTGCAAAGTCGAGGAGTTAAGTTTGTTTTTCTAATGTACTAACAATTAGAAGGTCAAGTGTATGATTAAGGCTAATAAAGATCATACAAGACTAATAGATAGATTCGAATAGAGTCATGATAATGAAAGGTATGATTGATTTGGAGACACATACAATGCAATTTGAGGTATGTAAGATGGAGTAATGCTCACTTGAGCAATTATTTATTGAATTGAATTGGGCTTGCTCTAGGGGTGGAAAACGAGTAAGTGGGTCGGTTTTGGACGAGTCGTGAGCGAATAGGAGTTAAACGGGTTCAGGTTTGTGGTTGACTTGTTTACTAACGAGTGACTAACATATAAATCCAAACTCGTTCGTTTAATAAACGGGTCATAAATGGTTACCCATTACGAAACCATTTAAAAATATAATTTATTCATTTTAAAAATTTTAAAACATTTCATATAAAGTGACATTTTTTTTATATAAAAAACATCACTCTTTTATTTTATTTATTAATATTTTAACCAAAAAATATAAATGTAGAAAACAATACATCACTTTAACTAATATATTTTTTAATGCAATATATATATATAAAATTAAATGGGTCACCCGATAGATATTCAACCCAAACCCACTTAACCCATCTAACCCATTTATTAAATGGATTGGATAAAATTGACTCGTTTATAAATGCGTCACTTTCTACTAAATCCAAATATGATTTAAATAGGTGAATCACGACTCATTCTCTGACAGATTTTGTCATTCCTAATTTGATCTCAAATGGAGATATTTTAATTTTTAGGTCGAGAGGGAATTCAAATCAGGCTCAAGTGTTCACGCATGACTTCCTGGTGTTTTTCTATAGTTGAATGATCGCTCTTAATTGATTGCATGATAGCCGGAATGGGCACTGAGAGAGGGCACGTGATCACGTGATACAACACCCTCACCCACCCTGGTTAAAATATAAAAAGCAAAAGCGCACTTAGCGAGGATGAGATTTTTACCGGATGAGAAGATGGGATGGGTAATGGGTTGAGTGAGCAAGTGGTGGACTTACATTATTTGCATTTTGGGGGAACACCTATCATCTCCCCTCACGTGGGGCGGCTATTGCTTATTTATTCCCAAAAAAAATTATTTGTGTTTTTACATAATTATAAATATTTATGTTCTAGTTTTTCTACATTTTTTTAAGAAAATTTAAATATATAAAAAAAATTTGAAAAATAATATTCCGGACATAAAAAATCAGTGGTCCTTTTTTCCTCACGGTTCACGAAATTGTCCATCATTTTTTATTTTTTCATATCTTTTTACTCGTATCAAAGTTAAAATCTAAAGAACTTTGATTTTAAAAGTTTAGCTTTTAAAATATTTCTTAAAGTGTAAGTCACTGTGCTTTAATTTTATGTAAAAGCACTTCAAATAAGAATATAAAGCCAGCAGGTCTCTAATTTCAAAAATAAATAAAAAAAATAGAGTAAAAATGTGCACGTCAGAATGGGAAGAGATGTGGAATTTATGATTGAAGCATCATGCAGTCTTTGGAAAATGATTTGAGACCCATTTGCTAGAATGGGTAATTAAATATTATATTTATTCTAAATTGGAGGAAGAGTTTTACAAAATGTGTAAATTAATTGCATGTTTTTCCATATTTAATTGCATAAATACTTTAAAATTTTTAAACTTGATAGTTATAACTGGATTATTAGAACAAAATATCTTAATTTAGTTTACAAATTAATTTTTAATCTAAGTAATTATATTGATTAAAAAATAATTTATTAAACCAAATCCTCTTAAATAAATTTCACCAGGCTCGTAGATTTATTGCAAAATTTTATGCAAAATAATTTTTTTTCTAAAAGTTTAATGATTACATGTTGGGAATTAATAACAAATTTTCAAAACCTAAAAATAAAAGACAAAAAGAATACACGTCAAAGAAAAATCGATCACACACACAAAACAATATTTATGTGATTCGGCAATTTTACTTAAGTCCACGGAATTGTAGGGATTTCACTATTATTAGGAAGAAAATATAGAGAATGCGGCGATACAATACTCTTTCTCTTGCTCTTTCGTAATATGTGGCGGCTTAACCTAATCACAAAAAAATAAAAAAAATAAAATCGTTTTATATATTACAGACAGGGTTTTGAATGGACTACAAAACGGGTCCAAAAAACCCAACATTACGGTCCAATTCTTTGTTCCATAGACTAAACCTTAAGATGAAAAACTCTCATTAAAAAAAAGTCGGATCATCATTTAAATCGAACGCAATTAGGCTTCACAAAGCCTAATATTATAGGCAAAAATTTATTACAAAAGTTTATGCAAAATAATTATTTCTAAGGTCTAATAATTACAAAGTTCGATTATTTGAAGGTACTAGATTGCAAAATGAAAATAGCAACTAGGGTTGCATCATATGAAGGGATGAGTGGGGAAGGTAAAGTCTGCTGGATCAAACTTAAACGCCGCCGTGTTTAATGACTAAGTTCCGAAACGGCGTCGTGTTTCCTTGCACTAGAACAAACGTTGCAATCCCAAAGATTCTCTTTCAAATTTTGACCGTTTGTACAGCCTACATGTACTTCAAGTTCACGTATCTCAACGTCTCTGTTCTCCCCAAGATAGCATTTTTTTTTTTCCTTCAAAGCTTTTATTTTTTATTCAAATTTTCTCATGATTTCATAATCTTGCCTCCTTTCTTTTGTATTTAATTTTTTCTTCTACGGTGTTTTGTGAAAATTTTCTCAGTTCACTGAAAAAATGAGTTTTGACAAGAAGATTTGTTCCATAATTTTGTATTTTGTATTGTTTTCTCAAAACTTGGAGCTGAGTTCTTCTGGGTTATTGATTTCCAGTGGTGGGTTTTATTAAGATTTGAAATTCGGTACAAGTTCAAGCAATTTGGGATTTATGACTTGACAGTTGTGAGATTGGACATCCAGATTTTAATTTTTCTCACTTGGGTTTCTGAAATTCTCTCAGTCTGGGAGCTGTTATTTATAGTTTTCCCCAGAAACTCAGGGGATTCGTGGGAAAGTTTCATTGAAGTGTGAATAGGTACATGGGCATTTCTCAATTTTTACCGCTTTGGGTTGTCCTATTCCGAGAAAAGAGATGACATAGTCTGGGGTAAGAGGGGATTTGAGCATTTGGATTTATTTCAACTTCTTAATTTCTATATTTAGGCTTTAGGGTTTCAATGGGATTTCTAACTCTTGGATCTGAGTGAACAAAGCTTAGGAAAGTGAGAACTGGTAGTTGAGTTCTTGGTTTTTGATTCTGAAGATCACGAGATTGGTGCTAAGTGAAGTTATGATTTTACAACTGTCTCGGTGACTTTTGCTGTTATTCCCCTTCATTAATGTCGGTTTTCCAGCTTAAGAGGTCTGATTAGAGGTTTCCTAGAGAGAGAGAGAGAGAGAGAGAGAAAGATAATTTTGCTTGGTGGGTGTAAGAGATGGGGCATTCAGTTGAAGTGACGAAGGACTGGAATGGGATCGACCAGGTTGTGCTTCGGAATGCGCGAGGAGCTTCAGCACAGGTTAAGCACTTAAGGCTTTTGTTTTCATCACCCATTTCTGCTACTGGCTCCACTGAAGAGATGCAAGAGATCTTTTTTTTTTTTATAAAAAATTTTTTTGTGAGTGAATGGAGATGGTAATGAAAGATTTCTTGTTTTTCTAATGGAGAATTTTTAACTGTGATGATCCAGGTGAGCTTGCATGGAGCGCAGGTCACTTCGTGGAGGAGCAATCAAGGGGAAGAACTTTTATTCACTAGTAGTAAGGTGGTGTTTTCTAATTTATTTTGAACTTTAGATTGGTCTCCTACTCCCTGGTTTTGGTATATTCTTCGTTCAATTTTCTTACCGTTTGATGTTTAATTTCTATTGGTATATTCTTCGTTCAATTTTCTTACCGTTTGATGTTTAATTTCTATTCTTACACTAGTGTATAGCCTTGTGATTTCTTAGCTCTGTCAATATAACTTTTGCAGGAAATAACTGTAACTCTGCTGACCCAATCATTTTTTTTTTTTTTAAAGGACAAAAAAAACTGAAAAGGTGGTGCCTTAGGTTAGGGCTTGCGCAAGAAGCGTGCTTGTGGTTTGAATGCCCCTTCCCCCTGCCACGGCACTACCTTATCTAAAAAAATCATTTTGAAAGCATTTTTAGGTCATTAGGGCTTTTGTTTAACCATCTCCTCACATCGATGTCTGATGGAATTCTGCATAACGTTTGCTGTCTTCTGTGTTAAATATGGAAATCGAGCAAATCAACTGTCTTATAGACTTGCTGTAAAAACTTTGAACTATATTGGCTGATTAAGAAAGAAGATGAAAATAATTAAGGACATGCTTGATGATTTTGGGAATAGATTTGAAGAACAGGGATTATTTTGATTCTATGCTCTTTTTGGCTCTGTTTTAGCTGATGGATCGTGTTGTTTCCAGTTGATCAATAAAATCTTGACTCACCAAAAACAGAAAGCTCTAACTTAGCTGATAGTTTGAAGATCATCCAGCATGAATTATTTTCTTGCCATAGGGGCTATTATAGTATATGACCTGTTTTGATGGGCATACTGTAGTTATTTTGTTCCATTGAAGGTTAACCAAAATGAATTTTCCATTTAGATGTGCGATTGTCATAAGAAAACTTTTTCTAACCAGGCTGTCTAAGAGTGGCTTATTATTTGGGATTTTTAGGAAACGGTGATTATTTTTGTAAATAGATTTTATTCTGACGTTTTGTGCTAGAGATGCCAGACTGATTCATCACCTGTTTTTTCACTAATCATAGGCAATCTTTAAGCCGCCTAAAGAGGTGCGAGGAGGCATCTCTATTTGTTTCCCACAGGTAAATTCAATAATTTGTGTTTAGTGTAGCAAATAAAAACCATAAACATCTTGTGCTGATTGGTTTTATTAAATGGTCGTCAAGTTTGGGAACTGTGGATCACCAGAGCAGCATGGACTAGCAAGGAATAAGATTTGGACAATAGACAAAAGTCCTCCACCGTTTGGCTCTGATGATTCTTATGGCAAATCCGTCATTGACTTGCTACTTGTACCATCTGAAGAGGATAAGAAGTACTGGCTGCATAGGTATGAGCTCAGATATTGTGGGGTCCCAACAGATTTCATTGAACCCCCTATATCAGTTTATAATATTTGAAGCTGAAGTGATTGTCAAGATTCTGTTCATTGGGTTTCTAATTCTGCAGACTCTTTCACACTCTACAATCTACATCAAACTGGGTTTCTGCAATTATGAATATCCATCTGCATTCTTGTATCATTTTTGTCTGGTTTGCATAAAATTTAGAAAAGGGAACACAAGGTTTCTGTTTTTTGTCAACGTTTAAGGATTTTAATATTATGGTTGAACATGAAGGGAACCTCCAAATTTTGATTATGAGATTTTAACCTTATTGAAATATTGGGGATTTGTACTCAAATGTTACAAACCGTGTGGAACTGTTGTCATGGAATTCATTGAATTGGTTTGAATGGGGTTTCAGCCTGAAGATGTTGTAGATTGAGGACTCATGTTGAAAATTTTGTTGAGCATATGGAAAGCATTATCAACCTTGATCTTTATAGACATGTTTGATTGAGTTGTAAATTTTGTACATGTCTAACTGATTTCTTGTTGCTGTCTTGCTGACCAGCCTTTTTTTCTTTCAGTTTCGAGTTCCGGCTTAGGGTGTCTCTTGCAACAAATGGAAATCTAACTATGACATCGCGCATTAGGAATGTCAATGGGAAGCCATTCAGTTTCTCATTTGCATATCACACATACTTTTCAGTCTCTGATATAAGGTATGGAGTATTCTTTGTTCATTTTAAACTTCTCTGGCTTCTAATAGTTACATGGAATGAATGCCCTCCTCTCTCGCACACAACACACTCAGATGGACTTGCATGCCTATATCTAATATTTTGATATCCAGGAAGAAGCTAGTTTGAGGTGAATTGAGGCTCTATTTTCTTCCTTTTGGTTCTTGGACATGCCATAATGAGATTTATAGGTCTTAAACAAGATTCTTCCTCTAAACTAGAATCTTTTATCAATTATGAATAGATCAAGTACTTCAAAAAAGAAAAAAGAAAAAAGAAAAAAGAAAAAAGAAAAAAGAAAAAGGTGACACAATCAGAAGAGGACAGCAACTAAGGACTATAAAGAACATATTTGAATGAAGTTAATGCTGTCTACTAGATGTTACTGCTTATCAGCAAACATAGAAAATATTGAGATTGCATATAATTCGTGTATGATTGATGCATTTGCAAAATTTAAAAAAGTTTCTTAAAAGCATAATGTGCATCTTTCTGCCATTATTATTTACCTTTTTCTTTTTTCCTTATTCTCAATTTTATTTTTCATTTTTTTTTTTTCAAAGGAAGAGTATTTGGCTGCCAGGAGGCTAACTGGGCCAACATGAAGTTCCAAGTTTTTCTTCTAATAGTTGGTTTGGACTCATTTTCATGAATGTAATTTTTACCTGCAGTGAAGTGCGGATAGAAGGGTTAGAAACTCTTGATTACCTTGACAGCCTCTGCCAGAAAGAACGTTTTACGGAACAAGGTGATGCAGTAACTTTTGAATCTGAGGTAAATCCTCTAGATTTTAGTTTGATGAGTATACTTTAGTGTTAACCAAAAAAAATCTGTCTGATGATTCTGAGTTGCTGGAGTAACCTGTACTCTATCTAGATTATTAATTGAATGAGGAAAATTGAGTGAACCGGGATCAACCTGGCCGAACATGGTCCAACCCGGCCAGACCTGGTAAGTTCACTGGGCTGACCTCCTTTACATTAAAAATAAAAATGTTGCAATTTTGCTGTCACGGCAGCTAGAACCCGGGACCTGAAGTTTGTGAAAGAGAACCCTTGTTGTAGAACCTAAAGCCTTATTTGAAACTTCAAAATATTAGGAAAAGTAACGGAAAATATGAAGGAACCCAAATTTTTAATACTTGGTTATGAAAAGTGAATAAGGAAATAAAATATATAACAAATCAATTTACTCATTAGCATTTAATTTTTCTAATTTTTGCACCATACTGAACAAATTTTTATTTTGAATGTTATTTAATGTAGAAAGAAAATATAATAGAAGATGAATTTCCTTATTTCCCTTTCATTTTTTTTTCTTCAAATAAAATCCTTGATACAATCAAAGCATAAATAAATTCTAACTGGATAAAACTTTATATTAGTATTGTTTAATATTTATTAATTAATCTAAAATTTTTACTCTTTGAAATAAATTCAAAATATTAATCCCCTCACTATATTATTTAATACTAATTTAGATTTTGATGATAATAATAATTACCAACATCATCAATAAACCCTTTTTATAATACACACACACACACACACATACCTGGTGGCCTTGCTGATCCAACCAGTCAAACTGACCTGGTGGCCTTGCTGGGTTGGTATCAGTCTAGGTTTTAAAACCAAGCTGAGGATTCTGAGTTGGATCTTGCTTGAGTTGCCTGACCACAAAGTGTTGACTTTATACAACTTCTGACCAGATCTTTATCTTGTTAGCAAGAAACTATTTAAATTAAAATTTCTAGAAGGTAGAATGACATGAGATTACAATTGAGGCTCAACTTTATATTTCCGTTTTCACAATGTCTTCAGAAAACCCAGTTGGAATTTCTTTGCACATACTTGCGTTAATTACCAAAAAGGAAATTTATAGAATTTTCCAATTTTTGCATTGAGTGATACATTGACAGGAGTCAAAGAAATCAGTCATGGAGTTAATCTGCTAATATTCCTTTTCTTTTAAATTGATAGGATGCTGCTTGAAATTATTACTTTTTCAGTAGTAAAATACTGAAGATAACTTTTTCAGTAGTAGGATACTGAAGATAATATGGTCCTACATATTGAGCTAGTTGGTGAAAAGGGTTAACAGTGCTAGTTTCAAGAAGTTAGGAATTTATGCTCGTGTCAAGTTAAATGAATGTTTTATTTTCTTACTTTCTGCTTTTCGGCTGCAGGTGGATCGAGTTTATCTTAGTTCTCCAAACATAATTGCTGTTCTCGATCATGGAAGGAAGCGGACATTTGTTATGAGAAAGGAAGGTCTACCAGATGTTGGTCAGTCATCCTTTGATGTGTTAAATATCGAGAAGAAAAAACTTCTTTAAATCACATTCCATACATAGCATGTTTTGTGGAGATGAATAATACCGTGCACACTTTACAAATTATGTATCTTTGACATACAAATCCGATGAAGTATACTGTTTCCAAATCATCGGGGTATGGAAAGTCTAAGTCCTCTGGAACTATGCCACTGCTTTATGCCATTTTTTAAAATATGTTTTTGATACCAAAGTCATCTGATGATGATCATAAGTAGCTGTCCAAGCTGAGAATTCTTGTTGATTGAGCAAAACCATCACTACTCTGCTATTTTATGCCACACAATATGCTATGAATGATCAACTGTAACATTGAAATTTGTGCTCCTGGCTGCTCTTCTCTGTGAACAGCTGGTTTCAGGACGGAACAGATTGGTCTAAAGCACATACGGCTTTCCCATACCATGCGTAAATTAGAATGTCTGCTTGATTGTCATCAGCCTTGGTCCATAATGGCAATATCTTGCTCATTTTTTCTTTTTTGACAATGGCGCAGTGGTATGGAATCCATGGGAGAAGAAGTCAAAATCAATGATGAACTTTGGTGTTGAAGAATACAAACAAATGCTGTGCGTAGACGGGGCAGCAATTGAGAAACCCATCACTTTGAAGGCAGGTGAGCAGTGGACAGGTCAACTTGAGTTCTCTGTGGTCCCTTCGAGTTTCTGCAGTGAGCATCTCGATCCTCGCTGGAGACCATTCGAGTAAATTTCCTCCCCTCATGCTGTTGTAACTTTTCTTTTTTTCTTTTGATAGTCATAGTCATGGTTGTAGTAGTGAAGTGATCGAAACAAAACCATTCTGGTTTTTCTGAAACTAGGATCATGGGATAATCCTGTTATGAGTCTGGCCCATGTTTTTTCAAATGGCTGCTGATAACTCTCTCTCTCGCCATTCCCGCATTCCCTGTTTGTAACTGTGGGAGGACAATAAAAAGGAGAATATGGCTTGTTTACCTTTGTGTGATTTTTTTTGTTCGGTGTTTGTGTTTGTGAAAATAGTGCTTCTTCGTGTATGGAGTTTTGGATTGAAGCTTTTTTTCATCTTGTCGTAGAAATAATAAATGCAAAACTTGATTAGAAACATACATATAATCATATATATATATATATATATATCTTAAATGGTCGCGAGAAGTTCTTTCGCTGCTCGAAAGGTTGCAAGGCATTATCTGGTGCATGCCTTCTTGGAGCAATCCTTTCCTTGAAGAATGCTCGAGAAAGCATTTTTGCCCCCACTACCTAAAGGGCTGAACGTTGTGGTCCCTCTTTTGCCAACTATTTAAGTTACATGTATGTGGTTTTCAAGTGCGAAATAAATTGGGAATTGGACTGTTATTGTATAAGAATGCAATACTTTATATAGGAAAAGTGTGTTAGTTTAAGATAAATATGTGAACATTGGTACTGTTTCAATTAACATAAAATAAGATATGAATAGATTTTTTACGGTATAATTTTAAAATTTGCCCTTCATCTATTTCATATTTGTTTGTAGTTTGGAATAGCAGAAATGTTTTTACGACAAGACCAATTTTTTCTTTCTTTTTATTTTAATTCTTCAAATCAAATGTACTCTCATTGCTACCTACCTATTGGAGGTGATTTTCGGGTCAAATATATAAATCAACGGAGTTAGATAACTCAATTGATTACTATAATCATTAGGTCTTTTAGCTACATTAATTTAGTTCTAGAACAAGCAATCATGATTGGTGCAACTTGGTTGAGTTTAGGATTACGGTTATGCAAGTGAAAGGCATTAACACTCATTAAACCCTCGTCCAACAGACATCAGATAATTTGTCTTGATTATCTTTAAATTGAACCGATCAAGACATATTTTTACATTTTATTCAATTATTATTTAAAAAAATAAAATAAAATATTGGATAACCTTACATAAGTAGGAACTCCTTATAAAGGAAATCATGTAGTTGTACCAGATTTCTTAAAAATTGTTGATGGTTATTGCATAACCCATCGATGATTTCGAACATAATTTTGCAAATTTTATATGGTATCAGAGCTTATTTCTCTAACGAGTATTTTTTTTTTTCCCTTGTGGTCGTTTCCCTTGAATCTATGATTGTCAACAATTTCAAGCTTCCTGACAATGGTAACACTCATCTTGTTGCCATTAATGTCGGCACCCAGCTTCCTATGAAGCTGATCCCTTCCAACTTTCCTTTATAGCGCCCCCAACTGACATCATTGCTCATTGGCTATGATCTCTAGGGCTATCTTGACGGTACCATTGTATGCCCATCACCGAAGCTTTCCTCCAGCACCTTCTCTACTAATCATCTTCTGCAAATGTCTCCAATTCGGCCTTCTGCCTTTGGCTTAGGCAAGATAAGCTGATCCTTCATGCCATCCTTGCATTTGTCTCCGAACCAGTGATGCCACTAATTGCTGCTTCAATCATAGCTTGTGATGCATAGTCCAAGTTGCAACGATTGTATGTGTTGTTCACCACACCAACAATCACTTAGGTCTGATACCAATTGTCATTCTCAACAATTAGCCCTCAGAAAGCAATTGTCGGTGTCGAATGTGCGCAGCGGAAGACCACACAAATTCTCACGAACAATCAATGGAACAAGCAAGCAAGCACTCGATGATGAACTATACGAACCTAGCAATCACTCAACAATGTGAATCAATATAAGAAACAATCAAAACACAAGAATTTACGTGGTTCGACAGTTTGCCTAAATCCACGGGAGCAGCGGTTGTTTTCACTATCAATAATGAAGCGTACAAGCTCAATCCCATCTAGGGTTACATATAATCATTATATATCAATCTAATGTGTATATAAGTTCCATAGTTGATCTAAAAAACTTATGTAGCAACCCCTCAGAGGAAATCCCTCCGATTAGCCCAATCTACTGATCTCAGATTCCGTAACGTCCGCAAGTGAAACTGTTGATGGTTTAGACCAAACCGTCAACGGTTTGAGGTCGAGAAGAATTGCCCTTGTAGCACTGCCTGAAACCATCAATGATTACCACAAATCGTCAACGGTATGCCCTCATGGCTGCCATCCTGCATCTTTCTTTTGGTCCCTCGCTTCACGCTACTTTCCTCAGTACATGCATTCCACTCAGAGTATGAGCCACATCCCCAACAATCTCCACCTTGGAGAATATTCACCACCTACAAGAAACTCGAAAGCATAATCCCTGCTGCTCCTCCTGAGCTAGTAGATTGGGATCCACCTCCCATCTAACACCTGGAGATGTAAACCAAGTCCAAGCAATGCTTGAACTTGTCCGTGGGAACATGAACTCCACTTAATTGAACACCCAACTCCTTGAACGATCCTCTAAACCACAAAGCCACCTTGGCAACCTCAGCCACTGCCAATAACTCTGATCTAGTTGCAACTAGCGCACCCTGAGATTATACCCTGGACTTCCAACAATTAGGCCTTCCTATAACATACCATGTTGCAAGTCTCTTGTCATCCAAGTCTCCTGTGTAGTCTCCATTTGCAAACCTCACAACTAACGTAACCATGTGTTGCTTGACGAAGTACCCAACTGCACTAGTGTAGGAAACCTTTGACATGTTTCAAACATCACCGTACGTCCTTGAGTATTGAGTGATAAACTGTTTACTTTGATTCACCAATGGTGTACCGATGACCGATTTAACATTAACCATGCTAAACCTCTTCGACACCTGATCCACAAAACCACCCTGAGATAACCGCAATCTCTATGTAGTTTTGTCCACACAGCCACCCTGAGATGACTTCAATCTCCCTGCAGCTATGACCACAAAGTCACAATGAGATAATCCTAATCTGCCTGTAACTTTACTCTTGTGAATCTCTAACCTAAGAATACTCTTGGCAGCACCCAACACTTTTATCTCAATTTCATTTCTCAACAGAGTTCCCGACTGATTTACCTAAGTCGGAACCTTCCCAGCAATCGGCATGTCATTTACATAAAAAAATAGAATACTTCCCCACTTGCAGCCTATCTCCCTCTCCCCCTCTCAGAGCTCCACTAACCCGCATGTCTAATTCTTATATGATAACTTCATCTCCTCCACCATGGCACCTATCCACATACCTTTGTTCTGGCTGTGCACTACCTCCTGAAAGGTAGTAGAATCCTTCGTGTTAGTAATGGTACTTCGGTGGTGTAGAGACTCGAACCAGGAAAATAAGGAAATTAAATAAGGAAGGAAAAATGGGATATTCAGCAGGCTTCGTCAACGAACTCCATGTTCTCGTCGACGAAGACCTTTCTGAGGTTCGTTACCAAAATTCATAGCTTCGTCGATGAAGAGATTTAGAACATCCGAAAAAATATCAGGCTTAGGGTTCGTTGACGAGGCCCTTCCTTCGTCGACGAATGGCCTTGTGTTGCTCATCGGCGAAGGCATCATTTCGTCGACGAATTTGACCAGGTCAAAGGGTCTATAAATTTCAATTGCTTCATGGTTAAGAAATCAAAATCTCTCTCTCTCCCTCTCTCTCTTTAGAACCTGCACTCACACTCCCTCTCTCTTCGATCCTTCACCGTTTGTTGCTCATTTCAATGATCGGAGGTTACCACAAGGATTAGGGAGCAAATATCTATAGATCTAACGCAGTGGATTCTTAATTTCGGGAAAAAGTTAGGGTTCGATTTTCGAGCGTCTCGGGTTTTTTTTAGGAAATAGGTGAGGAGATTATATTATGTCAGTTATGTTTATGAGTTCTAATGGATTGAAATGTTAAAACGATTTTTAGATAAACAGTTATGACTTTTCTAGGGTTTCCCGGCCTAGGGTTCGATTAACTAACTTTATTTTCAAAATCAACCATTTAAATTTAAGTATGATATTTTAAAAATATAGTATTGATCTTTATAAATGTTTTCACCTGTTGGAAAGTTATTATTTCAAACTATAGTCTTATTTTAAAATCAACCAAAGATGGTAGGGTTTATTATCTCCATTTTTTTTTTTCGTATTTAGCTATATATTTATATTTAGTAAAATAACAATCTAGAGATATTCATACCCTCGTTTTAGCAGCAGTATGTATGTTCTCAAGCAGCTGAGTTATGTATGAGTTACCAGAAGAAAATTGTATGGCATGAATATATTTTTAATTGGCATTAAATAAGCAGGTTTTGTGTAATACTGAACTGTAATGGCTATAAGTCGAGATGAGAGATATGATGACTATATGCCAAGAGAAGAGATGAGATGAGATGAGTTGTGACGGCTAAATGTCGAGTTTACGATACGCCGGTTTTTACCGAGTCAGCATCTGACAGATATATTTTATAGAGATATATACTGAGTATGTTATATTACATTTTTATGAAATGAATGATGATTATAGTTTAATATGATGTGAATTGCCATATATGATAGTAGAGCCCTGTTATGATGTTCTCATGATTAAGCACGGTACCGTAGCTATATGTATGTAGGGGTTTAACCACAATGCTCAGTTAGAAAAAGGCAATTGGTGACCTGGGTAAAGTACTCCCCAAAGGAGTGATTGACAGAGAGAGAGAGAGAGAGAGAGAGTAGGCACCATCGTACTATGTTTATGTTTGACTTGACATTAGTCAACCGGCTATTTGTTAAGTCCAGCCTTCAGGCCACACAACCCGTTATGGGGGGAAGCATGTTGCACGTGTATGTGATGGCGTGACGACGCTAGTCCTACAGACCAGGTTGTATCTTCTAGGCATATATGGGCATATTTACTATAGACAAGGCTATATTGAGTCAGCAGTATGTATTTTCAGATTTACAGAGTAATACAATTTTAAAATGTCAATTAAATATATTTGAATGTTAGCAGTATATGTACACACGAAATCTCATGTTAGCCACACACTAATATAATATAATCCGTCTTATCGAGAGGTGTTTTACCCTAGCATACACATGTTGTTTCACGTCCTCCAAGGGATCGAGCTTAGCGTATTGCCAAGCAGAGTTAGATAGTAGACAGTCCTTGTCAGAGTTGGTGAGACTTTATGCAGTGTTTGTCTTTTGGGGATTGTATATATGGCAGATTATGTTTTCAGTTATATATGGATGTATATGGGAAACAATTAGAGACTTTGGTAAGTTTTATTAGAAGATGTATGTTTTTCGTTGTGTATGTTTATACAGTTCAGTATGGAACACTCGTTTTTCCCTTGTTTGGGCGGGTTGTATATGTATGGTATTAGAGAGATGTATATATGTATGTATGTATGTATGTATGTTTAGTGGCATTCCGGGCCCACCGAGAGGGTCGGGGCATTACAGGTGGTGCCCCGATAGTGCCTTTGAGCCCATTATGATCCTACTAGTCTCTTGAGCTTGAACTCCTTGCATTATGAGTAATGTCATCTCCGCCTTGAGTTTGAAACTACACTTGCATCACAATCTCCTTTTTGCTCCAATTTATCCTGTGATACTGCAAGTCTCCTGAGTTAGAACTCCCTGCACTTCTGCCGTAAGTCTCTAAGTCCACCTGCACAACATGCTCATTGTTGCTACTGTAGCTTTTTAGCACCTATTTCTTTTCATCTACCTGAGTACTCTGTTATATGGTTTTAGCACCTAAAACCATGTCTCCACCAATTTCCACCCTTTTTGCCATTGTAATACCCAGCTTGAACCCAACTTTCTTACATACCAGAAAGATGCATTGTCCAGACATCACACCAAGCTAGAGCCCACCTCACTAGAAATGTGCATGGCTGGACCTCCAAACTCTCTCAAACCAGAGAAGTCTATCTCATAACCTATCCAAGCCTCTCCTACAACTTTCCCATCTAGTGATACCTTTGGCGATCGATTAACCGAGAAACATGCCACATTCCTTAACTTCACCAAGAAGTCCCTTGCAAGCCCTGCATACACCATGCCTTACTCACAAAACTCCTTGAACACTAGCGTACTTAGCACCAATATTTGACCTGAGGAACTCTCTCTCGGTCTAGTACTCCACCTCAGCCAAAAGTTACACCTAGAAAACATCTCTAACTCGTGCCACATGAGATAACCCCATACCTTTTGCGAAAACTTCACGAAATACCTATGTACAACTTGTGATGCTGCCCTCACCGGTCCCCAAACATCCATAACAATGTAGTTAAGAATACCCTTCATTTTGTGTGTGGTTGTATTACATAAAACGACATTATCTAACTCATAACTCTCAGCTGTAGCTCCAACTACAATTGCATTACCTTACAGTGTATCTCCCTGCTATCCACTGTCCTTTCATCACCATCAAAGTGCCTTAACATACCATCATCGTCCCGCCTTTAGACTTGTAACTATACCCGTTACAATCTAAAGTACCCAATGATATCACATTCTTTCGTAGATTAGGTACATGTCTTACCCCACACAACGTCCTTATCACACCATCATACATCTTGATCATGATATCTCCCATTTTGATAACTTTGTAGACCACATCGTTTCCTATCAAAACAGAACCAGGACTCACCAATTTGTAAGTGGTGAACCAGGCTTTGTTGGCCGTCATGTGAAAAGAACGTCTCAAGTCTAGGATCTAAGACCCGTGAGGCATTCTGAAACTGATGAAACAAAAAACATCTCACAATCACTGCTCCCCGAGTCCCCCTCTTCCATTACATTCATAGATTTTGATGAATCCTATTGAGCCTTTGCCTTTCCTTTCTCCCACTTCGAACAATTCGGTTTTATGTGCCCTAGTTTACCACACTTAAAATAGCGAACGTCCTTCCTCCTCCTAGACTGAGTTTTATTACCACTTGATTCGCTCTAAAACTTGCCTCTCCCACGATCCTGATTACCCTTCGCCATGAGCTCTTCACCATGTGAACCCTTATTGCTGGTCTTCTTCCTTTGATGGAACCCCAGCAATGCACTCGTGATGTCCTCTAACTCCAAGGTTTCTTTCCCCCAAGTCAGCGTTGTAACTAGATTCTCATATATAGGTTGTTAGCTTTACCGTGATCCCAAGAAGGGGGGTGAATTGGTATTTTTAAATTTAATCCTTAGGTAAATGTTCTAACACCAGTATGCTCACAACCTTAAGGACAATCTAATGCAAGTAAAGTAAATATGTCATAATTTAAATAAAATAATTTACTCAACACCATATGCACCAGAAAGCAGTAAAGTAAAAGTGACACACAAAGATGTTATCGAGGTTTGGCCAATTGCCTACATCCCCGCCTTGGCTAACATGTACAAGGATTACCACTATAACTTGCTCACTTAAATGGGTGGAGCGACACCTATACAAACCAGGTCAATTAGCACAGGGTTGACCTCAACCTTTACAACAATCCTTACTAGGCTAGATGACTGCCCCCTCAGGCCACGCTTGCAAACACTCAGATTTACAATCAAATGGTACAACAGAAAAGTACTTTCACGTAAAACAGATTTGTACCCAAATGCTTTCAATCACATACACCACAAATGATTTAATACGTAAGCTCAGTGTGGTCTAAATAGTTCAACTCTCAAATTTATTTTCTATCAGTGTAATGAGTACGTGAGAGTGTCAATAATCTATGTATCTCAAAATATTCAATCAAACGTGTTCACACAAGATGTCAAGTGAGTCTCAAGTGTGTCAATTAGCAGGATGTCTCAATCACGAATATAGTGTATATGCTTGGTTTGCAAAAGTTATGCAATCTTTGTATTCAGCAAATGATGTATACTCGAATAAATATTGTCACAAAGATTAATATCACAAACACAAATATCTTTTCACAAATATATCAATATAAATCCCACAAGATATTTGAGTAAGTTTGAAAATATTTTTGCGAGCCAAAAACAAATACAAGCTTCCTAAGATATTGCAATACAAATGCAATACTCAAAAACTTAGGAAGTCTTCTTAGGATAGGCTTATGAGAAAATCTTCCTAAGAACACTTAGGTTTAGCTCTCAATGAAAATTGATTCAAACGCACAACAATGAGAGAGCAAACGTTTTAACATCAACACTCAATACACTTATAGATGATATATAGAATTGAAAAAGGTAAGCTTGAGTGATTTTAGAGAGAGTAGAAATAGTAGTGAGAGTTTTGCTTGAGAGAAAATATTTGGATTTTGTATGTTAATCAAGTTACTAATTTTCCCAAATGAAGGGGTATATATAGACACCCCATGAATTATGACCATTGGGAACAACGCTGGTATTATTAGAAAATATTAATGGCGTTTTAATTAATTTAACCCTGTTTTAAAAAATTAACTACGGTAAAAAAATTCAGGGCAACCCGAGAGACCCGGTCGACCAGAACCATTTTGGTTGACTGAAGTTCATATGGCTCGGTCGACTGGGACATTTTTGAATTGGGGACTCGATAGACCGAACGTACATGTTCGAGGCGATTTTTCCATTTTATCGAGGTTTGGTCAACCAGGAAGATTTGCACTGGGTGATTCGGTCAACCAGACAGTTGAGATTTCTCCCAAGGACCCTCGATCGACTAGACAGTTGCAATGTAATTTGGGCTCGGTTGACCAGTTGGTCAAAATGTTGATCTCAGGAGGTTTCGGTCGACCGGGGGTTTTTGAACTACAATGGTTCGGTCGACCGGGCTAAGGTCAAATTCTTGACCCAGATTGGATTCGGTCGACCGGGGCAGAATGAACTGCATGGGCCGGTCGATCGAAAGTGCACAAAATGTGCATTTTGGTCCTGTTTTGAATCACAAACACCCTAATCAAGTGCCTAACATTTATGAGTGAAAATGTGAGTGTCCTAGGGTCATTTCTGGGTCCTTATGAAGACACCGAAAAAATTCAGTGTCGGTCGACTAAACCCTAAGGTCATTCTAAGGTCATTTGTATTATGAGCTTACGTATTTGACCATGCATGTGATGTGTGTGATTATTATATACAAAAAGCCCTAATTACTATTACAGACCTTTTACATGAATGAATTATATTACTACGTAAGAAATTGGGTCTTCAATAGAAATTTGGTCTTCAAGCTTCACTCTCTCCATGTGCATTATGATATAAGTTCCTGCACAAATTCTCAAACACTCCTTAGATACAATGAGTATTTGTCATAATCAAAACTGGGCGTGACCTATAAGGTCAACATAGGTGACATAGGTAGGGAGTTCAGCAACATCAACACTTTGTCCTATTCCTCGAACTTCACATCAACTCGCTCCAAATCACTAATGATCTAATTAAATGTGTTGATGTGCTGAGTCAAGTTCAAACCCTCTGGCATCTTAAGCCAATATAATTTTTTCTTAAGATACAACTTATTCGTCAATGAATTGGATATGTACCGGCGCTCTAGTTTTAGTCAAACCGCTACCAGCGAGTCCTCATTCATGACGTGATACAACACGTCATTGGCCAGACATAACCTGATAGTAGACACAGTCTTCGTTTCTAACTCCTTCCAACTTGCGTCTTCCATGCTTTCCCACTTCTTTCCGTACAAACCTTTCACCATCCCTTGCTGCACAAGCAAGTTCTTCACCTTCCTCTACCACAACCTGAAGTTCCCCGTTCCATCAAACTTAACAACCTCGAACCTCGCAGAAGAAATCCTAGCCATTGAGAACCAATAGCTCTGATACCACTTGTTGTTCACCACACCAACAATCACTCGGGTCTGATACTAATTTTCATTCTCAACAATCAGCCCTTAGAAACCAATTATTGGCACCGAATGTGCACAACGGAAGACCTCACACAAACTTTCATGAATAATCAATAGAACAAGCAAGCAAGCACTTGATGATCTACTATACGAACCTAACAATCACTTAACAATGTGAATCAATGAAAGCAACAATCAAAACACATGAATTTATGGGGTTTAACAATTTTCCTTACGTCCACGGGAGCAGCGACCGTTTTCACTATCAACAATGAAGTGTACAAGCTCAATCCCATCTAGGGTTATATAATAAGACCTATAGTTGATCTAAAACAGTTCTGTAGCAATCCCCCCTAGAGGAAATCCCTCTGATTAGCCCAATCTACTGATCTCGAATTCAAAAATTCGTAACGTCCGCGAGTGAAACCATCGATGGTTTGAGGCCAAGAAGAATTGCCCATGTAGCACTGCCTAAAACCGTTGATGGTTACCCCAAACTGTCAACTTGTATCTCTATTTTGGTCCTTCACTTCACTCTGCTTTTTTAGGTAGATGCGTTCCACTCAGAATATAAGCCTCATCCCCAATAGTATGCTAATCGTTCACGTACTTGTGTTATGTAGCTTAAGGAGGAGTTGACTCTCATTTAACGAGTGTCTTGCTCGGTCTCAAAGTATCTCCATGCCATCAAGGTTCTAGTTGATGAATTTGTAGTGATTGACTCTCTTGTCTTAGCAGATGACATTACTTTTTATGTCTTCAATGGCCTCGGTCCTGAATTCCATGATATTGCAACACCAATTTGGGAACGCGAGACTTCTCTTACGTTTGAAGAGCTTTATGACATGCTGGTTAACCACGAAAGCTACTTGAAACATGTTGAAGCTTCCAATTCCGCCCTGGTTTCCACTACAAACACCACTCAGCGCCACACTACTACTTCCAAATTCAATACAACCAAAGTTCCAACACTAGTTCCTCGGGTCAGAATCTCACCAACTATGGTCGCTATAATCACAAAGACCGGTCTAGTAAGCCCTTAGATGTTTCCCAACTATGTGACAAAGTGGGTCACTCGGCCAAGACTTGTCGCTCGATTTTTGGAATCAAGTCTGTGAATTGTACCCTGCCACCAGGTCCAGCAACAAAAAGTAGCTTGTGGATTTCGTTGCTTCTCACAATATCACCTATGTCTTGCCAATTTATCTGTTCAGTCGTAGTACGATGGCACGGATGAGCTCGTCATTGGCGATGACTCAGGTTTGCGAGTCACACATGTTGGCTCTATGACTCTTTGCTCTTCTTTGAAGCCCTTTACATTAACTAATACTCTTTGTGCTCCTAATATTCACAAGAACTTGGTCTCTGTTCATAATTTCACCCGTTCCAATAATGTCTATCTTGAGTTTCACCCATTTTATTTTCTTGTGAAGGATCGGAGCATGGGGGGACTGTTCTTCACGATAAATGTTAGGATGGTGTCTATCCAATGCCAATGGCTTCTCCCGCTACCAAGTCTTTTGTTTTAGCACTTATTGGTGAACAAACAACATCTGCAACTTAGCATAGACGACTTGGGCATCCGTCGAATAAATTTGTTGATTTTGTTATTCGTAGATTTTCTCTTCCAGTTGTAGTGTCTCGTACCTCTTCCCCTTCTCTTTGTACTACTTGTCAATGTAATAAAATTCATAAATTGCCTTTTTCTTCCACTTCTCTTGTTAGCACTCATCCTCTTGAATATATCTATATAGATCTTTGGGGGCCTACATCTTCCACTTCAATTGATGGGTTTCATTTCTATGCCTTATTTTTTTGATCATTTTACCAAGTATTGTTGGTTGTTTCCCATCCATCGAAAAATTGATGTTTGCTCCATTTTCTATTAGTTAAAAGGGCTACTTGAAAAACAAGTTGGATTTCAAATCAAGCACTTATACTTTGATAATTTTTTTGGGGGGGGGGGGGGTGAGGGGGCGGAGGGATATCATGCTCTTCGCCAATTTATTTCTTCTAATTCCATTAGTTGGTTAACCACGCTCCTCGTACACCTCAACAGAATGGTACGAGTCAACATCGACATCGTCATGTTGTCGAAACAGGCCTAACTCTATTGAGTTAGGCGAGTCTTCCTCCATCTTATTGGTCTTATGCATTTCAAGCAGTAGTTTATTTAATAAATCGTATGTCCACTCCTATTTTGAAAAATAAAAGTCCATTTGAATGTTTATTTGGTCGCCTAGTCGACTATAAGAAGTTTTGAATTTTTGGTTGTTAGTGTTACCCATGGCTAAAACCTTATACCACAAGTAAACTATAACCAAATTCAATGTCTTGTCTCTTTCTCGGTTACTCAAGCTCACAAAGTGCCTATAAGTGTATGGATCTTGTTACGTCTCACATCTACTTGTCTAGGCATGTGGTATTTGATGAGTGTATTCTTCCCTTTTCTTTCTCTGCCCATGTCATTGTGCCTTCTCTGTCAGTTTTAGGTGCTAACACACATGATTTTGTCATATTGGTTGTGCCTTCCATTGGATGAATCCCCTCCTCTCTTACCACTGTGACGAACAGTGCTCCTTAAGCTCCAACTTCACTTTCCCAGTCATCTTCTTTCCCTACACAATCTCGGCCAGCGACAATAACTCCACCTGCCACACCTGCAACTCCGAACCGGTCTACCCATACTCATGCTATGACTACCCGATTTATGAATAGTATTCATAAATGGGGAGGGGGAGTAATCCATTTATGACCTAAATATTAAATAGATAAAATGGATGTACCCGCCTAACCCTTTTAAATTTTAATGTAATTAATTATAATAATTTATTAAATGGATTGTATTTAAAAAATAATATGATTACGTAATTAATATTATAAATAATTTGGATATCTATGTATATATGTGGCAATTATTTACTTGCCTAATTGACTTGGTTCATCCAACTCAATTAATATGTATGTGCATGTAACTACGTAATTGTTTTGATTTAGTTGTGTCCTTTATGTAGGTACACAATTATAATATTGGTTGCACCTATCAATGAAATTAAATTGCATAATTACAAAATATATTATTATGCGAAAATCAATGTACATAATTTTATAATTGTAGATATCTTGTCTAGAATATATACACAGTTTTACTATTATATATGTAGGTAACTAGTTTCGTTTGGCTATCCAAACCAATTAATATGTTTACATGTACACAATCACGCAACTGATTCGATTTAATATGTCCATAATTATACAAGTATGTAATTATAGTATTGATTACAACTATTAGGTAAAATTAAACTATATAATCATCTAATTAATACTATAAGTTGAGAAATCTATATACATAATTTTATGATTATGGACACGTTGATTCAAATAATTGGTTCAATTTAGTAATTCAAAACAATTAATATGCATGAATGCATGTACATAATTACATAACTAGTTTGGTATAGATATGTTCATAATTATATAGATATGTAATAATAGTATTGATTACAATCATCATTTAAAATTATTTACATCATTACATAATCAATGCTATAATTCTAAAATTTATATATGTAATTTTATAATTATGGATTCCTTGGCTCAAATATATACTTAATTACATAATTATGAGTGTACACAATTAATTTAGTTTAGTTTATGCAAACAAATTAATATGCGTGCATGTACATACGTAATTGGGCAATTTGATTTGTTAAGATATGTTCATAAATATATAGATATGTAATTATAGTATTGACTACAACTATCATTTGAGATTAAACTATATAATTAATTACTTAATACATATCATAATTTGGAAATCTATACATAATTTTGTAATAATGGATACCTTGATTCAAATATTTAAGTAATAACATAATTATAAGTGTACACAATCAGTTCGATTCAGTTATGCAAACAAATTAATATGTATACATGAATGTACATACTTGCATAATTTATAATTTTATAATCATGTAATTACATACATATTTTTCAGTTGATCAATTAATCGAATAACCTTCAAAGATGACAAGAAGACGTGACAATGATAATGTTTAATACTATAAGTTTCACGTGGTATTTAACAATTATTTTTGCATGTTTTAAAATTAAATGGATAAATGGGTTGACCCGTGGTTAAATGGGTAAGGTCATAAATGAGTCAAATATTTTTTATACAAATGGATCATAAATGGGTAAATGGGTTCACAAATGACTCAGCCCGTTTTGTCCGTGCCTATCTTAACCTATACCCATCCATTTTACATGTCTACTCTCACGTTAAGAATCACAAGAGTGTGCATCATTTACCTTACCTTTTATAATCAATAGGTCTTACACAAAGATTGAGACCCCTCTCACTTCAATATCCTCAAATGCATGCATAAACAAAGTCTAGAGACTTGTCATTAGATTTATTAGAAATATGGGTTTTAAGTAGAGTAAGAAAAGTAAGTAAACTAAACATATTTCACATATGCAAAATTAGAAAGTCTAATAGAATCACCGAGTAAATTCAAGGTGATTTTTTTACACTAATTGCCCCTTAAAATATATATTAAGGTCCAAGTACCCTGATCAATTCATTCATATCATAGGGGATTCACACACTCGCATGCACATGTAGAATAGAGAGAATCACACCAGCACTAAGCAAAATCTACAAGATAACCTGCAATGAAAACAAACAAAGCAAGCAAATCAGATATAAGAACAAACACACAAATTAGGAAGTCTAATAGGATCATTGAATGAATTAAAGGTGATTCTATTAGACTAACTGCCCCTCGATCAAAATAGTGAGTGAGAACAATGTCGCGACATTCCCGGACGCGAACTTGGACGAAAATGGGTTGATTTTAAAAATGATATTTTCATGGAAAACATGATGTAATGGAGTCGCCACTAACCTTTTAGTGTGGTTAGATCATTTCATTACTACCCAATTAAGGGTAGAATTGGTCTGTGTTACTAGAGTCGGGTTCGAGAGTTCGGTTACGTGAGGGGAATGTATTAACACCCCCTACATGCGTCGTTCTTACGAACGGTACCTAATTAATAAGAAATTATCCCATAAATTGAATTTAATAAGCTTTTGAAATTACTTCCTTTCAAAAGTGTAAAGAGATGCACAAAATAAAATATTATATAAGTATTCCCTCATAACCGGGGCATACCGTGCTCTGAAGAGTTCATGCATCCCTTTTAAATCATCAGGATCGAAAAATCAAGAAAGTAATTTGAAAAATACACTCCCGAGATTTTTGAAATTTTTATAGAATTTTATAAGAGTAAAAAAAATAATATTTCGGGAGGTTTAATACTTCAAAAGAGTGTTGAAAATGATCTCCAACCTCAATGATTTTTTTTTGGATTTTTCTCTAATTTTTCTGAAATTTTGGTGATTTTTCCTATTTTTTTAATTAAATAACAAAAAGACAATTAAGCAAAAAGAACAAAAATCGAGTCAAAAACATTTTTAGAATTTTCTTCTGAATTTTTTGTGATTCTTTTGACATTTTTATGATTTTTCAAATGCACAAATAGTTTTTTAATATTTAAAACATTTTTTTTTTGTGAATTTTTTATATTTTTTTAAAAGTTTTATTATATAACTTTTTTCAACTTTTTAAAACTTCAAAATACATTTTGTGCATTTTTCTGAATTTTTTTGAGTTTTTATGGTTTTTTTTAATTTATTTGAATTTATTGTGTATTATTGAAAGTTTAAGTAATATTAAAAAAGAAGATTAAACCGGTTCCATACCACTTCAAAGGACTCAAACCAATTTGGAGAAGAACCGGTTCGAAAGGGGTAAACCTATTTAAGGTTTGTTCAAGACCATCAAGTCAACACACGTTGCCTTCCGCGTAGGTGGTGTGTGTTTAGGCGTGTGTTAAAGTGTGAGTGTGTGTTGTGACGTACCGATTTTCATACCATTTTTTTTCAATAAATATTAATCAAACTTCGGTCACGTAAAAAACTCTGATACCATTCAAACATAATTCGACCCAAAGTGGGATACCGGGTAATCAGTCTATCATATAAATACATACCTAACAACGGAAGTCCATATATACATACCATCCAAAATACAAATAACCAGAGTACCAACCATCCATAAACATATATATATATACATATCTAACACATTCCAAAAAATCAACCAAAAATTCTAGGGGAATCATACATCGCTAGCTTAAAACACTCACCTTGTCTATGAGGGTACTAGCTCCCCTCTATCTCGGAGCTCTATCTCCTGGTCTTTCACTGTTCCCTGAAATATTTAGATATTTGGGTGAGACACATCTCAGTAAGACGGAATAAATTATTCACAGTGCGTGGCAGTATGAGTTTTGTTATATCATAATATACTCATTTCAGTGACAATGCCATTTGAGAAAATATACAAATTCGTATTCATAATCATATAGATATAAAACACAATCTTTTATAAGTTTTATTCCGTTTCTCAAATTCATGCGCATGCAACTCATATTTATCAGTGAAAATTCCCGAGGATAGGGGAGATTACATGCCGATACATGTAACTTCCCTCTACTCTGATATCGTTTGTAACATTGTCCGATTAACTCGGGTGAGGCTGCAACTGATACTTATTAGGGCAATCACCTTACTAAGTAAGCACTTAAGCGGAGAGTTTTATTTCGCTCTAATTATTCATGTTATTAAACTCACGCTCTTTTATTTCTCATTTCCATTTCACATCTAACTCATGAGTGTCCTCTGTAACCAATACATATGCCATCTATAACTCATGGTTACCTTGAGGATATTCTCCATAGCATGCTTCCTCCCATGATCAAGGTTGTATGACCCGAAGGTTGGATCTAAACCACAGTTGGCTGACCCGGTTAGATCAAAATAAGAACTCTACCTGTCCGTCTGTAGTACAATTAGCCTACCGCAGCTTGGTTCGGACCTAGGAGCAGTCAACATCTCTCCGAAGGCCTAATCGACTGTCACGCCACACTCTCCACGAGACCGTGTGGTTGCATTAACACCTCACTAGCAACGGTACCGTGCTCTTTAACAACAACTGTCCATCAGGGTTCTCATTTCCACATTTCATCATTCACATTTTGTATTCATGTTTCAAAATTCATATTACAGTATTCAAATTACAATATTCATATTTTCACATTCACATTTCAGTATTTACATTGCAGTATTCTCATTGAATATTCACATTTCAGTATTCACAATGCAATATTCTCATTGCAATATTTATATTTTCATATTCATATCTCATCTCATAATGGTATATATCACATTTTAATATTCTTATCATTTTCTGTTTCTTTCTCACCTTTTCAATACACATTTCATTCTCATAATAGTATATATCTCATTTTGTGTATTTCAACATTTCTCAATTAAACATATCATCATTTCACATATTTCAAATCCCAAAATATCACAATTTAGTATTACTCATATGCCACACAATTTTATCTGATATTCGTATCATAATAATTTCAGGTAAAATATCATATTCTCATTTCACGTAATTATTCAACCAAGAGATCTCAAAATAACTATTATAATTTATTCCCCTTACGTGACTTACTGAAAGGCCTGTTAACACCCAAATCCTACGCCTGCAACGTTCGAAATTCAAAACCCTAAAATTCACATTTTCCCAAATTAATCAACTCAACTCCTAGAATAATTCTCATTTAGCACTTCTTAGGTTCCAAGTACTTCAAGTAACCCATAAAACTTAAAATAACTTACTTACCCTGATTTTGGAGTGGTGCCCAAGAACTCCAAATCAACAATCCGTTCCGGCTAAACTGTAAAGAATCTCCCCACAAACCCCGTCGTGACTTCTGATAGTCAAAACGAGTTTAGATGGAGTGAAAATCGAAAAGAGAGAGTGTGAAAACCGTAGGTCAGAGAGAGAGAGAGAGAGCGAGAGGAGAGAGAAAATTCACACTGAAAATAACGATTTCCCTATTTATAGGCTAGACTTCGTCAACTAGTTAAAGTGATTCGTTGACGAGCCCATGAAAACAATTTGTCGACGAAGAAGCTGGTTTGTTGACGAACCTGAAATTCTCTTAATTTCCCTAACTCTGGGTATCTTCTCGTCAACGAGACATGTGTACTTCGTTGACGAGACCTAGAAGGACATTCGTCGACGAAGACTTTGGGTTCGTTGACGAACCCTTGTTGATGCTCTTTTTGAAATTTCCTTACCCTTTCTTATTCTTTTCCTTTCTCTTTCCTTTATTATTTTTCATTAATAAATTTTTCGGGTCTCTGTATTCTCTCCTTCTTATAAAATTTCATCATCGAAATTACTATTCATCACCTTTTCATCCTTACAGAAAACATCTCAATTTTATTTATTACCCTCACTTATGGCGGAGGAATACCGTGGTTATAGAAAAAGGGTTCTGGGAAATTATATTCATGTACATCAGAAGAAAACTTCTCCAAAACCATTCATAATCAAAACCAAAACACTACTTATTCTATACTATATAAATCAAAATACATACCTTGTTATTCACAGTTCAATGCTGGGTGCCACCGAACAGGTGTGGCTATCTTTGGCGCATCTGTTCCTCTATTTCTCACGAAACTTCCTCTATTGTATGATTACGCCATAACACTTTTACTAGTGGGATTATTTTTATACATAGTTTTTGTTTCTTCCAGTCTAAAATCTGCACTAATTTCTCTTCATAAAATAAGGCATCATCAAGCTCCAATGCCCCATAACTGATCACATGGGAGGGATCTGGGATGTATTTCCTTAACATAGAAACATGAAATATGCCGTGGACTCTAAACAAAACCGGTGGTAACACCAACCTGTAGGCAATTGGACCCACTTTTTCAAGAATTTCGAATGGTCCAATATACCTAGGGCTCAGTTTACTCTTCCTCTCAAATCTCATCACTCCTTTCATTGGTGCTACTTTCAAAAATATGTGATCTCCTGCGTCAAACTCCAACTCTCGTCGGCGAGTATCAACATAACTCTTCTACCTACTTTGTGTTGTTCTGATCCTGTCTCTGATGAGTTTGACTTTATCATGATTCTGCTATATCAGCTCTCACCCCAAAATCTGTCTTTTTCCAATCTCATTCCAATATAACGGGGATCAGCACCTCCTACCATATAATGCCTCATATGGTGTCATCCTAATGCTGGTCTGATAGCTGTTATTATAAGCAAACTCGGCCAGTGGTATGAACTGTATCCAAATGCCCCCGAAATCCAGCACACAAGCTCGTAGCATATCCTCTAGTATTTGTATCGTTCTCTCCGTTTGATCATCTGTCTGAGGATGAAATGCTGTGCTGAACATCAATTGAGAACCTATGGCCTTCTGCAAACTCCTCCAAATCTGAGACGTAAACCGTGGGTCTCGGCCCGATACAATGGACACTAGCACGACATGTCGTCTAACTATCTCTTGAATATACAAATCCGCTAGTCTACTCATGGAGTAGTTAGTTTTGATAGGCAAGAAATGAGCAATCTTCGTTAGTCGATCTACAACTACCTAAATGACGTCCTGTCCATGTAGTGCCAACTATAATCTTATAACAAAATCTATCGCTATATGTTCCCACTTCCACTCAGGAATGTGGAGTAGTTGCAATGATCCTGCTGGTCTCTGATGCTCAGTTTTTACCTGCTGGCATGTTAAATACTGTGCTACAAATTCAGCGATCTCTTTTTTCATATTGCTCCACTAAAAAGATTCTCGGAGATCCCTATGCATTTTAGTACTACCCGGGTGTACAGTATAAACAGATCGGTGTGCTTCCTACAAAATAACTTTCTTAATCTCAGGGTCGGTAGGTACACACAGGCTGGTACGAAACCTCAAGGCTCCATTATCTGAGATACTGAAATCTATCTCCAAACCATCCTGTACTTTATCCATAAGCTCTACTAACTCTGCATCACTCCTCTGAGCTGCTTTAATTCTTTCCTATAGAGTCGGCTGCAGTACTAGATTGACAATAAATGTTCAGTGATTGCCCTCTACGAGTTACACCCCAAGTCTTTCTAAATCCATCTAGATCGGATGCTGCATCACCCCTGCTGACATTGTTGCTCCCACTGATTTTCGGCTCAGAGCATTAGCTACCACATTAACCTTTCCTAAGTGGTAACTGATGGTGCAGTCGTAATTTTTATCAGCTCCAGTTATCTCCTCTGTCGCATGTTTAATTCTTTTTGTAACGATCCAAAAATTTATACAAATTTTTTTTTAAAAAAAAAAATACATATATTGTAAAATCATACTACTCTGAAAATCTATTATAAGATCTCGATCCCAAAGTGGGCACCGAGGAATACTTATTCATAAGATAACACAACTATGCAGCAAAAGACATAAAATCATATAACCATAATTACAATACCAGAATTCAGTATTTTCCCAATACACACACACACACACACACACACACACACACACACACACACATATACATCTCCAGTATTCTAGACTAGATTATCTGGAATCCACACAAAAATACATCTCCCAGCACTCACTTACCCTACAGATAGGGCAGTACAAGATCCCTTCTATCTCCGAGCCTAATCTATTCATCTAACTGGATTACCTGAAATGTGTTAAATTACTGGGATAAGACAACTCTCAGTAAGAGTTATTACTAATGTGTGGCAGCTAAGTTTACATAAATAATATACTTTTAATCAACTGAAACGGTTAGAATTGGTGTATTCTCAAGAAGGGGGGGGGGTGAATTGGAATTTTAAACTTTTCTCCTAAGTTGAACTAAATGTTGGCAAGATATTAAAACCTAGGGTCTTTCTATGTAGTTCCAAATACACTGATAAATATAATATTTGGAAATTTAAATCAAGCGTATCATCCACATAATAACATACACGTGCGGTAAATATAAAGTGCGGAAATATAAACAAACACACGATATGTTATCGGGGTTTGACCAACTGTGCCTATGTCCCCGCCTCTAGCTCGCAAGCCTGAGGATTCCACTAAAAGCTCACTTAAGGGTGGAGCGGCACTGTTTACAACCAGATCAAATTAACACAGGGTTGACCTCAACCTTAACTAGGTCAATTAGCGGGCTGACCTCAACCTACACGCCTTAATAGGATGACGCACCTAGCTTTCCTAACCGGGTCTAAGCAAATCTGGGACTATTCCAAGGATAGTCTCCCTCTTCAGGCTTGTGCCTGGGAATACAACAGATGTGTATTACAATCAAATGGTACAATGAATTTGCTTTCAAATAAAGCAGATGTGTACCCAAATTCGCTTAATAACATACACCACAAATATGATTCAATATGTAAGCTCAATGTGGTCTAGATGGTTCAACTTTCAAAGGTATTTTCTATCAATGTAATGCGCACGTGAGAGTGTCAAACAAATAATCTGTGTATCACAAGATATGTTCAATATAATAGTTCACAAAAAGATACTAGCCAGACAATATGTATATTTCAATGAGCAGGTTTCCTCAATCATATGATGCTCCAGTAATATATATGTTCGGTTTGTAAAAGATATTCAATCTTTGTATTCAGCAAAGGATATGTGAGTTGATGAATATTGCAACAAAGATTTTATCACACAAACAAATATCTCTTCAAATATTTTTCAAGATAAAAGTACAATAGATATTTGGAAGTGTTTGAAAAGTTTTCGCAATCCAATAACAAATACAATCTTCTCAAGATTTTGCAATGAAGGTGCAAGCTTAGAAGATCTAACAAAGTCTTCTTAGGATAGACTTATTAACAAAGTCCCCTAAGAATCCTTAGGTTTTGCTCTCAAATAAAATCGTGCCAAGCAAATAGAACAAGGAGAGCAAACCTTTCCAAACACACACTCAATCCACTTACAAATGATGTAGGTACTAATAAAGGGTAAGCTTGAGTGAATGAGGCTAAAAAATGAGTAGTATAGGCTTTTGGATTTTCAGAGAATTCTTCCTAATCAAAGTAGCTAATCCATACTAATTTTCTCAAATGATCTCATATATATAGGCATAGGAGAAAATATGACCATTGGGGACCTATTGGGTATTATTAGGAAAGTTTAATGATGTTTAAAACATTTTAACCCTGTTTAAAAAATATTTAACCGTGGTAAAAATCAGGGCAACCCGAGAGGTCGGGTCGACCAAAAATGTTTCGGTCGACCAAGTCTCATATGGTTCGGTTGACTAGGGAAATTTTGAACTAAGGGCTTGGTCAACCAGTAGAGGGTGATCTTCCAATTTTCCGAGGTTCGGTCGACCGGGCCATTTTGAACTGGCTGGGCCGGTCGACCAGACCGTTGGATTTCTCCCAAGAACCCTCGGTCGACCAGATAGTTGGTGTACAAAACTGGCTCGGTCGACCAGATGGTTAAAATGTTGACCCAAGGAGGTTTCGGTCGACCGGGACTTTTTGAACTACCTTGTTTGGTCGACCACGTGGTCAAAATGTTGACCTAGGGAGGATTTCGGTCGACCAGGGCTTTTTGACCTATTCTGGTTGGGTCGACTTGGGCCTTGGTCAATCAGTTGACCCAAAGAGGTTTCGGTCGACCAAGCCAAAATGAACTGACTTAGCTGGTCGATCGAAAGTGCACCATGTGTGCATTTCGGTCCCGTTTAGAAACATACAAGCCCTATTCAAGTGCCTAACAAACATATGTGCAAATGTGTGTGTCTTAGGGTCACTTGTGGTCCAATTTGAAGACACCAAAAAAGTCTGGTGTCGGTCGACCAAGGGTAAACCCTAAGGTCTTTCTAAGGTCATTTCTTATTTTGAGCTTACGTATTCTCATGCGGGTGATGCATACAATTATTATAATCAAAACCCTATTTACTATTACAAACCTTTCCTACTTAAATATTACAGACCCGAATATAAATTATAAAAAATAAAATATATCTAGGGTCTTCAGGATCTTCGTTTTCCTCCGAGTCTCCGAGTGCCATCATAGGATACTACCATGATAAACCTGCACATCAACTCGGTAGTCATTAAATACTTGAGTATTTGTCATAATCAAAAAACAGGGTATGACCCATAGGGTCAACAGAAACTGAGATAACATGTAAAGTAAAATACAATATAACTCACCTATGTGGCTTAAAATACAACTGTTTCTAAACTTTCTATTTAAACATACTTTTAGTATCTATAGATATGTCTATTGTTTTCTGCAAATCTATATATATACACATACATAATTATGAAAACTTCCCTGAATGGATAATTGTAAGTCATGATTTGACCTCTCATGATAGGGCTGTGCAGCCCGTAGGCGAGACTTAACACTGGTTAGCCTACCAGGATAAGTCAGTTGAAACCTATGTCGTCAGATCGACCGCTTCAACCCGGACTATCGGGGAGCCTGCAATCTCTCCCAAGGCACGATCAACTACTCCTAAAATCCACACACTATTTGAGATGTGGGGTTGCATTTTGAACTAAAATAGCTACGGTACCGTGCTCTGAAATCTGATCTGGTCCATCAGGGTTTGATACTATATAATACTATTTTATATATATCTTACTGTTTTACCATGATTTTGTTTCAACTGAATTAACCATAACACTGTAATAACTGATCTGTATAAACTGTAATATCTGATTGAACTGTAATATCAAAATGTTATGATTCAGTAATCTGTATATCATGGTATTCTGTAAATGCTATTAAACTTCTTTATGTGTGTATACTATAAATCATGATTTTGTAAATTCTCTAAAACATCTTTCTATATATATATATATATACACTGTAAATCATGATACTTTGAAAGCTGTGTAAATTATGTACTAAACTGATATTTACTTATGCCACACAATTAAATAAATAAAACCCATGTACTGTAATCTGTATATTTCTAATAATAAAGTTAATTTATAATCTATAGAATTTTTATGAAAACACATAATTTCATATATTAAATCATCCATAATTCATATCCCAAAATACATATATTTTACTGGTAAAAATTCGTAAAATTACTAGCATAGCATATTTCCTTTACCTCACTGATTGGGAGGCCTAACTCCAACTTTATTCTTATGCTCGCAGTGTACCAAACTCCAAAACCCTGAAATAATGTACATTTCCTAATTCAATCAACCCAAACTCAGAATAATAACTATACTCGCCTTTTCTCCAGACTCACATATCTCTTTTATCCATAAAATTCTAAACTACTAATTATTTATCAATGTTACTTGAGTTCCTGAGAAAACACCCGCTGGAATCCTCAATCCATGCCTGTGGTGTTTGGAAAACCAAACCCTGAAATCACAACACCCTAGTTTAATCAACTCAAACTTCAGTATATTTCCATCTAACACAAAATCTGGGTTCATAAAAGCCTACAACCATATAAACCCTAGAATAACCCACTTACCTTGATTTTGGGATGGTGTCTGAACTTCTCAAACTAAAATTCTGCTCCAACTAAGTTGTAGAGAATCTCCCCAGGATCAACGTGGTAACTTATGATCGTCGAAATGGGGAGAAACGGAGCCGAAATCGTAGAGAGAATATGGAGAAACCGAAATGTAGAGAGAGAAAGTGAAAGAGGAATTGATTTCCTTGCTGAAATGTGATTTTCAGCTATATATTGGCAGCTGTCCACGTGGCTTCATCGACGAGACACGTGGCCTCGTCGACGAACCCATGAGGAGAGTTCATTGATGAAGGTAATGAGTTCATTAACAAACCAAAAGGTCTGAAACTCTCCCATTCTCGATATCTTTTCGTCGATGAGACACTGAGGCTCGTCCACGAAACATACAAGGGTGTTCATCGATGAAACTAGGTAGTTTGTCGACGAACACTGACTTTAGTTCCTTTTTAAATCTTCCTTTTTCTCCCTATTATCTAATTGCTATTATTTTCTGGGTCTCTACACTTTTTGTGTGAAGAAATATTTCAAACTCTTATGATCAGTGAAAATCTCACACCTAACCCCATATAGATAGTGTCTCCAAATTTTTAGCGCATAAACCACCGCTACTAACTCCAAATCATGGGTAGGGTATTTCTTCTCATATTTTTTTAGCTGTCAATATGCATTTGCTACCACTCTCCCTTGCTACATTAACACACATTCAAGCCCTTTATGTGACACATCATTGTAAATTACGAAACCCTCTTCTCCTGAAGGAATCGTCAACACCAGTGCAGTGATGATCCGCTACTTTAAATCCTGAAAGCTCCGTTCACATTCATCGGTCCACTTGAATTTCATACCTTTATTGGTCAATCTCATCAAAGGACTCATAATTTAGAGAAACCTTCAACAAATCTGCGGTTATACCCAACCAATCCCAGGAAACTTCTGATTTCCTGCACATTCTTAGGTTGCACCTAGTCTTCTACCGCCTTAATCTTGCTTGGATCCACCAAAATACCACCTCTGGATACCACATGTCCAAGGAAGGTAACTTGCTTCAGCCAGAACTCACACTTCTTCAATTTTGTATACAGTTTTCTTTCTCTCAACACTTGAAGCACTATCCTCAGATGTTTCTTGTGTTCCTCTGGCTCTTTGAATACACCAGTATGTCGTTAATGAACACTACCATGAGCTAGTATAAATACTGGGGGAAGACCCTGTTCATTGGATCCATAAACACTACAGGAGTATTTGTCAACCCAAACGGCATAATCAAAAATTCATAGCGGCCATACCGAGTCCTGAATGCTGTCTTTAGAACATCCTCTGCTCTAACATTTACCTGATGGTACCCAGACTGTAAATCTATCCTCGAGAAAGTTTGTGTCCCCTGTAGTTGGTCAAATAAATCATCGATGCGGGAAAGCGGGTACTTATTCTTGATAATCACTTCATTTATTTCTCTCTAGTAGATGCACATTCTCATCAACCCATCCTTCTTTCTTACAAACAAAACCAACGCTCCCCAGGGCGACACGTTGGGCCAAATAAACCCCTTATCTAATAGTTCCCACAATTGTTCCTTCAATTCTTTTAACTCTGCCAGTGCCATTCTGTATGGTGCTTTAGAAATTGGCGCTGTCCCCAAAGCTAGATCAATAGTAAACTCTACCTCACGATCAGGAGGTAATCCAAAAATCCTAAGAAAAAACATCAAGAAAATCTCTCACTACCGGGATATCCTGTAACCTCAACTCCCTTTCTAATACTTCCTTCACATAAGCTAAATATCCCTGGCAATCCTCTAACAACAACTTCCTCAATTGAATGGCGGATAACAACTATGGTGGGGCACGCACATATGATCCCAAAAATTTGAACTCCTGTCCCCTTGGAGGTCTGAACACTACCTCTCTCTGATGGCAATCAATACTAGCATAGTGGGCAGCTAGCCAATCCATCCCAAAATCACCTCGAACCCATGCATCTCTAAAACCATCAAATTAACTGGTAAAGATCTCCCATGAATATAGACTGGAGAGTTCCTGAGTACCTTCCTACACAAAACTACTGCCCCAGTAGGTGTAGAAACGAACAAACTAATGTCTAATTGTTGAGTTTCTATCCCACAAAATTTAAAAAATTCCTATACGATAAAAGAATGAGTCGCCCCTGAATTAAACAAGGTTGTAGCTTTATATGACAGTATTGAAATAGTACCTGTCACAACATCTCTTGTTGCCTCAGCATCTCCCGGTGTCAGTTCATAGACTCGTGCTGAGGTGGTATTCCTCTGATGTCCGCCTTAGGATGCCTGGTGACCTCCTCGATAAGGTCTAAGAGCAGGCGCATTGACTGGCGATGCTCGGCAATCCCTCGCCATATGGCCAATCTGATGACATCGGTAACATACCATCCCACTAACCCAACACTCTCCCAGGTGTCTTCTGTAGCATATAGAATAGAGGGGGCATCGGCCTATCCTGTACCGCTCAATCTCCTATCCCCTATATCCGACCTCCTCTATTATCCTGCGCACTCCACGGCTCTCGATTAGACCCTGCCTGAAAAGCTGGGGGCGTGAGCCTCTTTCTCTGACCTTGTGTCACAGCACCTCTTTGTAGGCTACTCTCAATCGCTGTAGCTCTATCCACTATCTCTAAAAAAGTCTGAGCCTGGAAGCCTACAACCTGATCGAACAAACTCTGTCTTAGGCCCTCCTTAAATTTCCTTGCCTTCTTCTCCTTGTTCGCCACTAAGTACAGGGAAAAATGGGACAATTCGATAAATCTGGTTGCATACTACTATACCATCATCTGCCCCTGCATCAAATGCAAAAACTCCGCTGCCTTCGCACTTATAACAGTAGCGGGAAAATACCACTCGACAAATAATTCCCTAAAGCGGCTCTAGGTCACCACTACAGGTTTAGGTCTATGCTCCTCTAACAGTTTCGCTGATCTCCACCAGCGTTTAGCTTCTCTAATCAACTTAAACATTGCAAACAGTACCTTCTGCTCATTTGTACACGAAAGAATTGCCAACATATCCTTTAATATCCTAAACTCAATTCTCAGCTACTAGTGGGTCAACCCCTCCAGAGAACGACATAGGTCTCATGCGCGTCAACTACTCAATCGTGCAACTCCACTCCCCTAAACACCTAGCCATCTCTGCCATCACCTATTGGGTGACACTATGTAACACTACATCAGGGTCTCTGCCACCTATACTAGAAGGCCCTACATCATCACCTCCAGCATGTGCTCTACTACTTCTAGGTTCCATCCTGAAAATGATATAAAACAGTTTTAGAACTCTATCATCTTAACATCACTAATTCACTCAACAAACTAAACTCATAAAACATTCCTCTACAATCATCCATCTCCAATATATTCAATCCCAATTTAAGATTCAGTCTTACCACTCAAGAACAAGAATCGGCAATAATTTACTATGACTTTCCTGAGATCGACACCCCAGGAAAACTACAGAAACAATCACGGAATTTCCTGCCTCCAAGTCGTAAGATAAAACCCTAAATTTCAATCTTATCCTCCACAATGACTAACTCAAAACTCATGCATCTCACCACATTTTTCAACTTCAAACTTTACTTTTCAAACTCACTGTTTTCATCCATCGTTTTCAAATACTGGTAATACAAGTCCAATCCTCTCTTTTAAAACTTTGGTTTCCCATGTTGGTAATATAAGTCCTGCATTTTCAAACCAACCCTTTTTCACTTTACCATCATCATCATCATCATCATGTTTTCATTAAAAACTTAGGGTTTTGAAGCTAACCCTTTTTAGAGTAATACTTTAAGCTCCTCGAAGCCATATTAGTGTTTGGACAGTGAGTCAATCATTGGACGACTAAAAGGGGTTTATCTTTCATTTTCTATTTCTTTTCTTTTTGAAGACAATAACTATGTAATTGCACTAGTTGTTTTGTGAACATGTCATTAGGAATGCTAAAATGCTGATCATCACCGACATATTTGGGCTAGTCACCTTCCCTACGCACAAATGTACTCATGAACTCTAAATCTATTTTTGCAGATGTTTTCAGGATTTTTCATTATTTTCCCTATTTTTTTGAAAAAAAAAAAAGACGTCACCTTTGTATTTTTAACTATTTTTACCCCTTCTCTTAGAAAAATGTTTGTTTCTTGTTTGGGGACCACCATTCTCTCTTCATTAGCAACACTGAAAAGAATGTTGCATTAACACTTGATGATTAGGCGATTAATGTTGCCTAATGACTGCGTGACTTTTGTCGCTTGAATGAGTACTTAATATTCCTGGTCCGCCTAAGTGACAAGTAATTCTTCTTGCCCAAGCAATTTTTCTATTGTGACTCTTCGGGCGATTTTCCTAACTAGGCGAGTGTTATTATTCTCCAAATTAAGGAGTGTAAAAAAAGTGCAAACATGCAAGTAATTAAAGTGTTTCTTTGGCTACAATATTTAATTTGTGTTTATAATAAATTATATTAAATTTTATTTAAATTTAATATTTGAAGTTCATGTTTCAAAAACAATTAATGTTTTAAATTTCTATCAATAAACTAAGATTAAGTTCAAATGTTTCATATTGCGCCCATTCAATTGTCTTCTCATTTTTGGTTGGAGTGGGGCGACAACATGTGGGTTGAGTGCTATTGAATTATTACTATAGCATCCAAGGGCAAAGGTCATTTGGCTTGTAGGTCTACTTTAAAAAAAAGGGCCAAATCTAAGGGAAGAGATTTGTGCTTCAAGATATTTTGAATTTCAAACATGAAACACATTAACACCCAAAAACAAAAAAATAGTAATGATAAATGGAATAGGCCAAAGAGAAATCAAATAACAAAAACTTAATAATTCACTCTTTAGATTAAATCCAGATCAATTTTTAAAAAAAGGTAGCTCGGTACACAAAACTTCTGCGTATGCAAGGGCCAGAAGAAGGGCGGACCATGATAGATATATAGTACGCAGACTATTTTTTGTGTTTAAAAATATCCCAAAAAAGGTGAAAAATTGAGAAAATAATTATAAAAAAAAAAAAAAAAGCCTAAAACGTTTCCAACCTGTCAGCTATCAGTATTTTAGCTAATGAATTAAATAATTATTGGTTGCTGACTAATTAATTATATTATTTATTCTTCTTCTATTTGTGTTAATATTATATTATTAATAATTATTTATTCTTTTTTCTATTTGGGTTGATATTATATTACTACAATTATTATGGGGATCCGAGGTGCATATTCCAGTTTTCTTTGATATACCGGAAGTGGAGAAACAGAAGACAGAGCAAAACGCGAGGATAATTGGACAAAACGACAAAAATAAACCTTCTTATCATGCCGCGCGTGAATCTCGCTGATTTCTGCCTCTCCTTTCAATAGCTCCGGCCGCCTCTCTCTCTCTCTCTCTGTTCCATTGGCCACCATCTTTCTCAATTGAAGTTAGAGAGACTTCGATCATCTTTGCGGGAATTCCAGATTCATGCTCGAAATCTCATTATAATCAGGCTAGATCTCTGCAATTCTCGTTCAAATCTCTATCCATTTTTTAAGACTGCATTGCTGAATTGCGATTCTCCGTGAGGTTCTAGTTGGTTCCCTCGAGTGATTCGATTTCCAGCTCTTCTTCAATGGTGTTTTTTAATCTTTCCAGTTTCGTGTATCCGAAGGCTCTGAATCAGATTTTGTTCATCATTTCTAATCACACATAAACTCAATTACAAAAAAAAATAAAAAATCGTCTCGTTGAGTTGAATTCCCCATCGACTTCGTTACTTTCAACATACATTTATCGAAATTCACAATTCCCCACCCCCCCCCCCCCCCGGGGGGAGTCTTTGCCTAAATTCAATCATTTTTCGATTAAATTAAAATTGAAGTTCGGGAATGGCACAACCGTCTAAACCAGTTCTACAAAAACCGCCGGGCTACAGAGATCCAACCCTCTCCGGGCACGCCGCCCCCAGGCCGCGGCCGCTGCCGCCGCGAAAACCGGTTCTCCCTCCTTCCTTCCGCCCTAAGCCGAAACGCAGAAGCTGCCGCCGCATATGTTGCTGTTCCCTCTGCATCCTCATTCTCGTCGTCCTCCTCTTCCTCGCCGCCGCGGGTGGCCTGTTCTATCTCTTCTTCGAGCCGAAGCTTCCGGTTTTCCACCTCCGGTCATTCAAAATCCGCCGGTTCAAAGTCACCGTCGAGCCGGACGGCACCTACCTCGACGCCCAAACCGTCGTCAGGATCGAAGCCAAGAACCCTAACCGGAAGCTAACGCTGTACTACGGGCGGAGTGAGCTGCAATTGAGCGAGGAGAGGGATGGGACCGAGTTGGGATCGGCGAGTCAGTCTGGGTTCACTCAGGAGAAAGGGAACGTCACGGTCCTGAAGCTGACGGCGGGAGTGAAGACTGTAGTGGAAGACGGTTTGGGAAGGAAGCTGAAGGCTGGGTACCGAAGCAAGGCGCTGGTGGTTGCGGCGGAGATTCGGACGAGGGTGGGGTTAGGTGTGGGGAGGTGGAGGATAGGGACGCTGGGGTTGAGTGTGGTGTGTGGTGGCGGTGGGGACATGAGCTTGAAAAAGCTTAAGGGAGGTGTGATGCCCAAATGCACCATTCGTATCCTCAAATGGTATGGATTCACACTTCATTTTTTTTATTTGATGGTTCCCATTTACCTTTCTTTTCTTTCCCAACTTAGATTTATGTGATTTTGGGCCGAGGAAATTTTTTCATCCCACATTCCCTTTTCATTTTCCTCCTCCTTATGTTAGACATAGCAAGCTTGAGATCTCTAATAGTTAGAATGTTCAAATAATTTTTTATAACATAGAGACATTCACTCCTACAAAAATTTGATATTAAAAAATATAAATTTTTTTCGTAATCAAAAAATTATAAGGTATATTTCCCTCTGTGTCTGTATGTCTGTATTTTAAATGTTAGATATGTGACAAATTGATTCTAAATTCATTAATATCATGTTTAATAAGTATATAAATTAGGAAATAAACATACAAAGACGTGGAGGGAAAGATCCCCATATAATTTTTTCAAGTTATGTTATATTAAATTTTTTTTGAATGTGTATAGTTGCCCCTCAAGCGCATTAATTAATTACATTTTTTTTTTTTATAACTCATACGTAGAAGGTCTAATTAGAGCTAATTGCGGAAATGCAGGATTCACATTCATTAGAAACCCTTTTGGCATGTGAAGGCCGCCAGCTTCCGCTCTCTGTTGTATTTTCTTTTTTCTTAAAAAATTGTGTGCTACAACACTCACTGAGTCACTGATATCATCTTCTTCTTTTTGTTCTTTTATAGTATTATTATTATTATTATTATATATGCAATATTCTTTTCTTTCTTAATAAGAGAGAGAGAGAAAAAGAGGGAAGGAAAAGGAATTACACGGCGATGTGATCTTTTTGTATATATTTGGGCGTTGGTGCATGGGAGCGGGCCCCAGTTGGGTGCACAATATGCCATTGGTCGGCTGGCATATTTGCATAGCTGGCATTTGTCACTCATTTGTTTATTGCTGCTAATCAATTGGCAGCCACGTACTATTTGTAACCGTTTGACTGATGTGAATGTATATAAGCCAGGGAACATGGTAATAAATGTGGGTGATACTACAATGCATTTTTTTTTCCCTTGATCATTATTGTGGATATATATATATAATAAAAGTAGTGGAGAATTTGTAAAGAGTTTATCCTCAAAACAAGGATACACCGAAAATGAGTCATTGTAATATTTATACTAATGTGGTTAAACTTATTACAATCAGACTCTAATACCAATTGTTAGAATTGGTGTGATGAGAAGAGGAGGGGGTGAATTGAGTTTTAAAATATTTTGACTAAATTTAAATATTTGTCGATTCACCATAATTTATATCTCATTCAATATACACGCGTGTATGTAAAATAATTTTAACAATGAAAACAAACATACACGTGTGCAGTATATCTCATTTAAATCAAATGTATGTATTCAAATAATTATGACATTAAATATACATTCGTAAACATGCTGAAATTGAAACAGAGTGTGTAGCAGATTGAATTCAAAACAAGGGAGAAAATCAACTTTTTGTTATTTCTCTCTCTGCACGTATTACAAACTGAAGCCTCTGTATATATAACCACAGGATGAAGATAGAAAAGAAAGAAAACAAAAGAAACAGAAAAATAGAATGAAAACCAACTAATAAAACTAACATAACTGCTATATTGTGCTGTAATAGTCCCCCTCAAGATGATGTGTAAATATTGTGCACATTCATCTTGGATAAAAGTAATGCAAAAGCTTGATAACCCAAAGGTTTAGTCATTAAATCTGCAATTTGATGAGCGGAAGAAACATGTATAGTAATGAGACCCTCTTGCAATTTCTCACGAACCAAATGGCAATCAATTTCAATATGTTTAGTTCGCTCATGAAAAGCTGGATTACTTGCCATGTGAAGGGCTGCTTGATTATTACAAAATAAGAGAGTTGGTTGATGATGAGAATGATACAAGTTAGCAAGTAAATTTTTGATCCAAATAATCTCACAAATTGTGAATGTCATTGATCTATATTCAGCTTTAGCTAAAAAACGTGAGATGATTTGTTGCTTTTTAGATTTCCATGAGACAAGATAATCCTCAATGAAAACACAATATCCACTGATGGATCTGCGAGTGTCCAAACAGCTAGCCTAATTTGAGTCTGAAAAAGCTTTTATATGAACCTTTGATGATGATGGAAAAAATAATCTTTGGCTAGGAGCAGATTTGGGATATCGCAAGATTCGCATAGCAGTGTGTAAATAAGGAATGCGAGGGGTATCCAAAAATTGACTAAGATGATGCACAACAAATGTAATATCTGGTCTGGTGTGAGTCAAATACAACAATCTTCCAATAAGTCTACAATAAGCTGAAATATCATCTACCCAATCACCAATATCTTTAGATAATTTGGTATGAGGATCCATAGGAAATGAAATAGATTTTGCAGCTAGCAGTCTAGAGTTTGAAATTAACTCTAAATAATATTTTCTTTGTGATAAAGATATGCCTTTGTTCGATCGGGCTATCTCCATTCCAAGAAAGAATTTTGCAGGCCCCAAATCCTTCAACTTAAACTCAGCACTTAGTGAACTATTAACTTGTTGAAGAAGAGTTAGATCACTACTAGCTAGAAGTATATCATCTACATACAACAACAAGGTAATGAAAGAATTTCCATCTTTCTTAGTGAACAAAGAATAATCAGCCTTAGATTGTGAAAAACCCGATGTAAACAACACAAAAGTAAATTTAGAATTCCACTGCATTGAGGCTTGCTTCAAGTCATACAAAGATTTTTGCAACTTACACACTCTTTTGTTCCCCTTGCTAAGATAAACTAGAGGAGGCTTCATAAAAACTTCCTCATCTAAGTCTCCATACAGAAATGCATTATTAACATCAAGATGAAATATATGCCAATTGTGTATCGCAACAAGTGATAATATACACCTTACAGTAACCATCTTTGCAACAGGGGAAAAAATCTAAACAAAATCCAAACCTTCCAATTAAGTATAACCTTTAGCAACCAGTCGTGCCTTGTGTCTCTCTATTGAACCACCAGAATTATATTTTGTTTTATAAACCCACTTAAACCCTATAAGAGTTTTATGATATGGTAGTGTTGTGAGAATCCAGGTGTTATTCATTTCTAATGCAGATAATTCTGCAGACATAGCATCTTTCCAATGAGCATACTGAACAGCTTGATGATAAAATGAAGGTTCAAAATCAGAAGAAATAGCAATAGAAAATGCTCTATGTGAATCAGATAATCTAGAATAAGAAAGAACTTCATAAATGCTATGTGTATTACCTGAAACAATAGCAGGATCCCTGGGAGATGATTAAGAAGCAGAAGTAGCTAAGTTGCAATGATATGATTACAGATAACCAGGCATTCTGTGCTGTTGAGTGGATTTTCGCAAAGGTGGAAATTGATTTGCATCATGTAAGGGTATATTTGTATTATAAGAAACAGGAGGAACAGATGTAATAGGAGGAATTGATGATGACAATGGGTCTGGAAAAAAAAAATATGCTCAGAAAAATTTGAAACTGGCTTGGGGAGAACTGGAACTAGACTCTCTGAAATGGTATTTGACTGAATTGAAATGTCATGTCTAGAAGTCCTATTGAAATCAGATGAGAAAGGAAATATAGATTCATGAAATATGACATCTCGAGAAACAGAAAAAAAAAAAATTTCTATTCCAAGTCATGAAGTTTATAACCTTTTATACTAGATGGATGCCCTATAAAGATACATTGTCTTACTCTTGAAGAAAATTTTGATCTAGAATGGGTAAGAGTTGATGCATAACATAAACATTCAAAAACTTTTAAATGTTTATATGCTGGAATAGAATTATACAAAACTTCATGTGGAGATTTGTTATTCAAAATTAAGGATGGAAATCTATTAATAAGATATGTTGCAGTGAGTATGCTTTCTCCCCAGAAAATCAAAGGCATGTTTGATTGAAATTTTAAAGATCTTGCTACATTTAAAAAATGTTGATGCTTTCTCTCAACTATAGAATTTTGTTGAGGTGTTTCTACAATGATACTTGATGCAAAATTCCTTTTGAATGAAAAAAATTTATCATGTTGAACTCTAAACCGTTATCATATCTTACACATTTTATTTTTGTCTCAAACTGTGTTTCAACCAGATTATAAAAGGCAATAAAAATATTTTGAACTTCAGATTTCTTTTTCATTAAGTAGGTCCAAGTGATTCTAGAATGATCATCCACTAGAGTAAGAAAATATCTAAAACCATTATGAGTTGGAACAAAAAATGGTCCCCATATATCAACACGAACAAGATTGAAAGAAAAACTTTTATTATATGAATGAATCTCAAAAGAAAGTCCTTTTTGTTTAGCCATAGGACAAATTGTACAACGGTCAATAGTTTTGTCTGAAAAAGTAATATCTGATACATGTTTTGAAAGAAAATTCAATTGGGACATAGAAGGATGTCCTAATCTGTTATGCCAGACTTTGGAGTTTATGAGAGAGTTCACAATATTGGATGTTGGTGGAAATTCAACAGCATTAACAGCCGATTGTTGCAAGATGTATAACCCGGCAGATTTTCTAGCAATCCCAATCATCCTCCATGGGGTAAATTCCTGAATAAAACAAACATCAGGTAAGAAAATAAAAACACATTTCTAAGATGAAGTAAGCTTACTAACCGAAAGCGAGTTATATGAAAAAGATGGTACACAATGTACATCTTTAAGAGTTAAACATTCAGATAGTTTAACTGTGCCAAAGTGAGTAACTGGGGCAATGGTTCCATTTGGGAGCATAACAGTAGTGTTCAAAAACTTTGTTATAGAAGTAAAATTATCAACGGAATGAACAATATGGTCTGTAGCACCAATGTCTATAATCCAATGATGCTGAGATGTTGATGAAGTTACTGAACAATTCAAAGAAAAAACTAGAAAGTATCATACCTTGGATGTTCTGTGGAGGATTAGTGGAAATAACATTGGTTGTTTGATGGCTAATGGGTTTATCAGGTTATGAGTGGATTAGAGCTAATAATTTTTGACAGTCCTATTGAGAGAAAGGCAAATTATTATAAGATTCAAAGATTGTATCAAGAAGATGACTTATAACTTGATTAGTTGATGAAGACTTTCCTTTCTGTTGAGAATTACTGAATTTAAAACCTGGAGGATAGCCATGTATTCTATAACATTTGTCAACTGTGTGATTATTCAAACCACAATGAGTGCAAAACAATTTTGTTTTCCTTGGTTGCTAATTTTCAGAAGCGAACTTGCGACCTAAAAATTTCAATTCTAGCACTTTACTCATAAGAGCAACTGTGTCAATTACCCCAGGTTTGCAAACTTCTCTTTGTTTTTCTTCTTGGACCATTAAAGAAAAAATTTTATTTATTTCAGTTAGGGGTTCCATCATTAGAATCTGCCCTCTAATGTGAGAAAAAACTTCATTCAATCCCATAAAGAATTGAATTACATGCTGTTTATCCTGATATTTCAAGAATTCCTGAATGGCATCACAATTATGTACATGTTCTTAGTATACCACAAGAACAAGTGGGAATCTGATTATAGTCAGCTAATTCGTTCCATAAAGACTTAAATTTTGTATAGTAATCCCTTACCGACATGTTTTCTTGAACTAACATTGATAAATCCTTTTGAAATTGAAAAATTCTTGACCCACTTCCTTGCGTGAACCTGTTCTTGAGATCCTGCCACATATCCGTAGCAGTGTTGGAACAAATGATGTTGGCTCTAATCTCTCTCAATACTAAATTGATGATCCAAGAAGAAACCATGTTATTGTATCTTTTCCACAGAGCATTTGAAGCATCTGTTGAAGCTGGACGAACAATTGTTCCATTCACAAAACCAATTTGTTCTTTGCTTTCAAGGCCATCATCATGGATCTACTTCATGTATGATAATTGTCCCTAGTGAGGACATTTAAAACTAGTATTGTACCTGGTGAATCACCACTCTGTAAGTGGTATGGATTGTTTTCTTCACTTGTATTATTCATTGAAATGAAAGAAGTGGACATTGCAGTGATGGCAGTGATGCTACGCAGCTTTCTTTTCTTTCTTGCTCTGATACCATGAAACAGAGTGTGTAGCAGATTGAATTCAAAACAAGGGAGAAAATCAACTTTCTGTTATTTCTCTCTCTGCACGTATTACAAACTGAAGCCTCTGTTTATATAACCAGAGGAAGAAGATAGAAAAGAAAGAAAACAAAAGAAACAGAAAAACAGAATGAAAAACAACTAATAAAACTAACAAAACTGTTATACTGTGCTATAATAGAAATTATAGTGTAGAAATTTAAATAAGATAGAGAGAGAGTGACACACGATATTTGTTATCGAAGTTCGGCCAAACCAGTCTACATCCCCACTTTGGGCATACCCCCCCCCCCCCGCCAAGGATTACATAATCTCTGCTCACTTAAATAGGCGGAGTAGAAACCGTTACAACCTTTCCTTACAGGGCAAGGTAAACCCCAACTCAATTACAATGCTGAGCCCAACTTGTCTCCCTTACGGGGCGAAGACTCCCCAATTCAATTTCCCGGACTGAACCTAATAGGTCTCACTTACGGGGTTAAGAATCCTCAATTCAATTTATCGAGCTGAACCAAATCGGTCTCGCTTGCGGGGCCGAGATTTTCTAGTTCAATTCCGAGTTGAGCCCAACAGATACATTAAAAATATTTTTCGTACATATAAACATGTTTTTAAATACAAGCAGAGATGTACATCATTAACTCTCAAATACATATACTCTCATATGATATGAGTTATATTCAGTAGAGAACGGGTGTTTTCTCAAAACAAAATATTCAATCTCTGAGAAATGATGTGTATGATAAAATACTCAAAGATATGACCCTAAAAAATTTTTCTCTCAAAAATATATTTCAATAAAAATATAGAAAAACCTAGGGTTTTTCTCTTCAACAAATTTTGTACAAATAAAATTATATGAATATTTATAAATGAGAAATATGTTCTCGAACAAAGATTTTTACAAATAAAAATATTTGGAGAATCTGGAGTTTTAAGTTTAAAGATATTTGTGCAATAAATGTAATTAAAAAACAAACGCTCAAACAAAATACTCTCTTTAAAAATATTTCAAAGAACGTAACAAAGAGAGTTGGAGAGTATGAAAAATTTAACCCCAAAATGATTTTTGAAATAAAAGAGCATGTGAGAGAACTTTGATTAAGTAAAAAATTTAAGAGAAAAAGTTTGCTAATCAAATTTCTTGATTTAAGTTATGAAAGGGGTATTATTATATATGTTTGTTTGAGGTGTTCAAACACTTTTGATAGTGTAGATTAGGATGGAGTGATTGCCTTGTGGGTATGTTAAATAGGTATTTAGCATTAATAAAGTGTTTTTTAAATGAAAGGAATTGAAATGAGGAGATAATGAATTAACTAAAATGAACTTATTATGCCGAGATGAGGGGATGATGAACCGGATAAAATGAGTTCATTATGTCAAATTTTGTTTAAGGTTTTAAGATAAATACCCTAGTGCATAAGGGATACTCTTGGAATTGAGGTTGCGAGAATAGAATCGTGAAAATCATCAAAATATTGATTAGAAGAGGGGAAGAAAGAAATAAGATAAGAGGGTGAATCAAAGATGAGAGAGAGAGAGAGAGAGAGAGAGAGAGAGAGAGAGAGAGGGAGAGATGCATTAGGCTTATTTAATGCTAGGCTATTACATTTTAATGTATGTTGGGTTTAAAAGTTCTTTACAATATATATATATATATATATATATATATATATATATATAATATAATATTGTCGCAACGGTCTGAAAAATGATTCAGAATGACGAGAAATAATAATATTAAAAGTTTGATGAAGTCGCCTCTAATTTGTTATTTGCCTAAGTGCTGTTAGTTCACCTAATTACGACTCATTGATTGATTTCTAGATTAATCTTAAGGCCAAAAAACCAGTAGTTCAATTATGTGAGGATAAGGTACTAACACCCTTTCTACGAACAATGCTTAATTAACCATGAAATATTCCAAAATTGAATCTAATAACCTTTAATTAACTCATTAAAAATAAATAAATATTAAAATTTTAAAAAATAAAATAAAATAATGTGCGATTTAGAAATATATAATAAAATCTCCAAAGAAGGGGTCTTATTAGATAAACCTCCCTAAGAACTACTATGGGGGAGGTTTGAAATACTTTTTTACCATTTGTTTAATCATTGAGACGCAAAAAGGAAAAAAAAAATATAGAGATAATAATTAAGCAAATTCATCAAATTTGATAAAAAAAATAATATTTAAAATATTATCAAAATTTTCCAACATTTTTTATAATTTTTTGAAAGTTTTCTAACATTTTTTTTGCAATTTTCTGAGATTTTTAAACACTTTTTTCCTTCATTTTTGATATTTTTATTTTCCCATTTTTTTATTACCCAGGTCAAAATAACTCAAATAATTTTATTTATTTATTTGTTTTCTAATTTTCAAATATTTTTTTCTAATTTTTTTCTGATTTTATAACTATTTTTTCCTATTTTTAAAAAGTAAAAATTAATTAAAAATATATATTTAAATAAAATAAAATGAATCAGCAGTTTAGACGGGTTAGACCAGTTCAATCGGTCTGAATTGGATCAAAAGGTCAACTCGGGTTAACTCAAGTCAAATCAACCGATTGAGGAAGAGTAATCACGTGTCAGCCAGCGGTGGCGTCATGTGACACTGCTTATTATTTATTATTATTATTATTAAATTTCTTGCATGACATCACCTGCAACATGACAACAATGGAAGATTTTGGAATTTGATTAAGTGGTTTTTTTTTTTTTTTGGGAAAGCAGCTAATGCTAGTAGAAGATGGATATTCTAAGAGCGCCAATAGTAGTCACTTGGAGCACCATTTGTATACAAAGACATGAGTGAGAAGATGGAGGATTTTGTAAAGACAAAGAAGGTAGGGAATGAGATGGTAAACAAAGGAAAGGGGCAAACAGTTATGAGGAGAGATGTTTCTCTCATAGGAAAAAAAAAAATTAGGTCCTCCGAAAGAAACAAAGTAATTCTCTCATTAGACTCTCTCATTTAATAAAAACACATTAAACAGTGAGTATCACATAATAGAACCAACATATTTGCATTATTTAGTGTATTTTCATTGAATGAGAGGATGTATGGGAGGACCAACCGGAGGACCTCCTAATATTTTCTCCTCTCATAGATGGCTTTCCTGATGAGCCTTTCTCCGGTTGCCACGTGTTTTAATACTTTTCCCCATGTGTATGTGTTCACGCACGATTTTTTTTTTTTAGGATGAAAACTTAGAGGTTCCATGTAAGCATTTCTATTAGACATAAAGGCGTATGAAAATGATCGAAAATTTGAAAGTTGGACTAAAACAGAATTGTTTGACATTTTTATGATGATTATTATTTTTTTTGTTTCAAATCCTAATTTAAAGTAATAAAAAAAATTGATTTTGGTTTTGGTTTTACTAAAAAACCTGAACCGAAGAAATCCAAAAATCATGTATGTATAGTAATTATTATTAATTTTATATGTTTCAATGATAAATTAACATTCATTTTCTAAATTTTTGGCTTAAAATGTAAATAATATAATGCTGGGATGCAGGTCTAAGAGAAACTAGAAAGGGTTTAATAAAGAAGGGCAGACTCCCCGCGAGTTTAACCGAATTAACCAAATTTTGAACCCATTGAGAATGTTAATAGTTTCTAACAAGAGGATAATTATGCACCTTATAAATTATTTAAAGTGGTTATGTAGTGATTATTTTAGTTTAGGAGAATATTGTGCAATATGTGTCTAATGCATTTTAGCCTTAAAAAGGTAAAATAAAAAATTTCATAAAAACATTAAAAGAAAATGACAAGAATGGAATAAAAAATATTCATTTTTTCATGTCTTTTTTCTTGTCCTTCTTGGCTCTTGTCTAGCTTGGAGCTAATTCAATCTGGGCCCTCCAATTTGAACAAGAAGATCCTAGAGATTGAAATATTTGACGTAAAATTCTTTGATATGTCTGGCATTTTATGCCAAACACATTCCCACTATTTACTCTAATATCGTTTGATTTAAGATCAGTAACAAAAACAATTGTCTAGATGTTAGATTATTGAATTTTGCGAAAAATAAAACATAAAAAAACAAAAAATAAAAAACAAAACAAAACAAAACAATACATTAAGCATAGGATCTAAAAAAATATTATTGCCAAATCCTCATAAAAATTGAAACTATGCCTCTAAAAGTGGTACTTACGAGATTTAATCTTAACCCTTTATTTATAAAAGATTAGAACCAAAAACATAGAAGTCCCAAAAAGAATAAAATGCTAGTTTGTGTGAACAGCATATGCAACATTGATACGAATATAAATCACTATAGTAATTAAATCTGTTATACTAAGTTACAAACTTACAATCCTTAAGAGGGTTTTGTGTGAGCAATACATATGTCACAGTGATGGAAGCATAAATTAGTGTAGTAACTAAACTTGTTATACAAAGCTGCTTACATTCCTTGAAATGGTTTAATCTTAACCTTTTGGTTATAAAAGATTAGGGCAAAAGACATAGAAGCACTAAAAAGAAGAAAATATTAGGGCCCATTTGATATTTCTTCCTTGAGCCTCTAACTCCATCTGCACCACATGCTCGTTACTGTTGCAGTTTTTTGGCACTTGTTTCTTTTCTTCTTCCTGAGTACGCCGCAACATGTCTTTCTTATTGAAAACTACGTCTCTAGTAATCACCACTTTATTTGCCATCGGATTCCACAACTTGAACCCTTTCACACCTTTCTAATATTCCAAAAAGAAGCATTGTTTATGCTTCGTCTTAAGCTTTGATCTCTTCTCACCAAGAATGAGCACATAGACTGGACACCCAAATACTCTCAAGTCGACGTAGTCTACCTCGTTACCTATTCACACCTCCTCAGCAACTTTCCCATCTTGTGATGCCCTTGGTTATCTGTTAACCAAGAAACAAGTCATAGTCACCGCCTCGGCCCACAAATTCTTAGTGAGCCCAATATTCAACCTGAGATACTGAGCCCTTTCAGCTAAGGTTCGGTTCATCCTTTCTGCCACACCATTTTGTTGTGGTGTCTTATGTACTGTAAAATGTCTCTTTGTATCATGTTGCTTGCACAACTCTTTGAAGATCGAGTTTGTGTTCTCAGTGTCTTTGTCTAACCTAAGGCACTTAATCTTTCTCCTGGTTTGGTTTTTCACCTCAAACTTTCCACAATTTAAACTTGGCAAATCTCTCTAACTTGTGCCACATAAAGTACACCAAGACCTTTCGTGAGTAATCATCAATGAAACTCACAAAGCACATATGTCTCCCTCGTGATGCTACTCTCACTGGCCCCTAAACATCCGAATGAACAAAGTATACCCTCCATCTTGTGCATGGTTGCCATAAAATGAACCCTATTCTACTTCCTACGCACACAATACTTGCATAAATCTAGCTTGCATGATTTGACCCCCTTTAAAAGATTTCTCTTGTGAAGCTCCTTCATTCCACGCTCACCCATATGCCCTAACCGCATATGTCACAGAACAGTAGGCCTGGCAAAACAGGCGGGCAGGCCGGGTCACTAACGGGCCGGGTCATAAACGGGCGGGTCATTAACGGGTCGATGTTAAATGGATCACACACATGCCAACCCTAACCCGCCCATTTAATAAACGGGCGGGTAACGGGTCACCCGTTTAAAAAATATGATTTTTTTATTTTAAAAATTTTAAAAATTTCATATAAAATGACATTTTGTTTTTTAAAAAACTGTATTTTATTTATTAATTTCTAAATAAAAAGAACATAAAATGTAAAAAAAAAATACATCCTGAATACAATTTTTAAAAAATGTAAAATTAAAAAAAACACACACACAGTCACCACACCAGATCCGCGCGTCTGTGGTTCGTTCGAAGGAGACGATGACTGCCGACTGGTAGCCTGGCAGATCCGGCACGTAGCGGCGCACCAGTCACCAGAGGAGAGGAAAGACTGCCGGAGGGAGAGGAGAATCTGAGAGACAGAGAGAGTGAGAGCTGAGAGCCGAGAGTCGAGAGCCGAGAGCCTCTCTCAAAGACGATCCAAACGCCAGACAAGGAGACTGGAGACTGGAGTGGACTGTGGTCCGTGGAGAGGCGCGGCGCTGGTTAGGGTTAGGGTTTCTTTTTTTCAAGTGTGTGTGATTGTGTTTGGGAAGATTGAAGAGTCGAAGACCGAAGAAGACGAAGAGGGAACCGTGAGTCGTGACTCACTGACTCAGTGCGGCACTGAGGCCTGAGTCGCGTGAAGGGCCGAACCGCCGAAGGCATAGCGAATTAACCCACTTAACCCGTTTATAAACGGGTTGATCCGGACCCGCCCAATTATTAATTGGGTTAATATTCTTAAACCCGAACCCGTTTTAAACGGACGGGTCCGGGTGACCCGACGGGTTATGACCCGTTTTGCCAGGCCTACAAAACAGTATTGTCTGACTCAAAATCTCAGTTGCAACTCCACCTACAACTGTAGTACCTAGCAGTGTATAGATATTCTCCAGTACTTTCAGACCCTTCATCACAGTCTGAACACCCATGCTTACCTTCATTACCCCACTTTTAGACTTATAACTAAACCCGTCACAGTCTAAAGAGCCCAATGAAATCAAATTCTTTCTCAACTCTGGTATGTGCCTAACATTACATAACGTCTTCACCACACCATCTACATCTTGATTATGATGTTCCCTATTCTGAAAACTTTGCAGGCAGCATCGTTTCCTATCAGAACAAAACCAAAATTCACTAATTTGTAGGTGGTGAACCAATATTTGTTGGGCATCATATGATAAGAGCACGCCGAATCTAAGATCCAATCATCCGAGAGCCCATCTGAATTGGATGAAATTAAAAGCATATCACCATCACTGCTCCCAAAGTCTCCTTCTTCAACTACATTCGTCATGTTTGATGAACCTTCTTTATTTTTAGCATTCCCCTTCTTCCTCTATAGACAATCCGATTTTATATGCCCCTTTTTTCCGCACTTAAAAACACCTTACATCCTTCCTCTTCCTGGAATTGGACCAAGCCTTATTGTTACTCAGTCCACATCGAAACTTGTTTCTCCCACGATCATAATTACCTTTCACCACAAGCCATTCACCTTAAGAATTCTCGTTGCCAACCTTCTTCCTCTAATGGAAACTCAACAAGGCACTCGTAATATCCTCCAACTTCAGAGTTTCTTTTCCCCCATGTCAGAATCATAACCAAATTCGCATACGTAGGAGACGTAGGTAGGGAATTCAGCAGCATCAACGCTTTGTCTTCATCCTCGAACTTCACCTGATTGAATATATTGATGTATTGATTTAGATCCGAACTCTCTGTCATCTTAAGCTCATAAAGTTTCTGCTTAAGATACAACTTGTTCGTTAATAATTTGGACATATACTGACTCTATAGTTTTAGCCAAACCGCCGCTAGCGATTCATCATCCATGACGTAATACATCATGTCATTGGCTAGACAAAACCTGATAGTAGCCATAACTTTCACTTCCAACTCTTTCCAACTCATGTCGTCCATGTCTTCCAGCTGTTTTCCATATAGTGCATTCACCATACCTTACTGCACCAACAAATCCTCAACCCTCCTCTACCAAAGTTTGAAATTTCTCGTTCCATCAAACTTAACATCGAATTTCGTCAAAGAAATCTCAACCATTGCAACCAATAACTCTAAAACCAATTTATTGTGCAAAGTGGTTGAATGCCAATGGGCACCAGAAACCACAAATTAAATCAGAACGTGCGATGCAAGCAACCAATGATGAATATATGGAAACACAATCACACAAGCGCAATTAATAAAGCAATAAAACACATGACACAAGAATTTACATGGTTCGCCACTGTGTCAATGTCCATGGGAACAAGCGGCTAAATTTTCACTACCAATCATCAAGGGTTACAAAATATAGTTTATATTCTAACCCTATGCGTACAGAAGACTTAGAAATTCCCTAAAGTACCCCTGTAGCAAATCCTAAAGGAAAAACCTCTGAATCCCCCAATCTATTGATCTTCTCGATTCAAAATCCATGTTTAGCCCCGAACAAAAACCGTCGGACAGTTTCGGCAAGCCGTCGACGGTGTGGACTAAAATCGTCGATAGTTTCACTAAAACTGTCGACGGTTATCTCATGATACCAAACCGTCGATCACACTGTCGACCAAACAGTCGATGATTTCTTCCTGCAACCTATTTCATTGTTATTTGCTTCACAATACTTTCTTGGTGCATGCATTCCACTCAATATGAGTCACATATCCAACAAATATGTCTAGCATTTTATGCCAAACACATTCCCACCATTCAGTCTAATATCGTTTGATGTAAGACCAGTAACAAAAGCGATTATATGGATGTTTATTATTGAATTTTGAAAAATAAAAAAAAATAATATAAAAAAAAAACTAAACAATACATTAAGCATAGGATCTAAAAAATATTATTGCCCAATCCTAATAAAAACTGAAACTATGCCTCTAAAAGTGGTACTATACTTAACTATATCCTTTTTAAGAAGATTGAATCTTGACCTTTTATTTATAAAAGATTAGAACCAAAAACATAGAAGTCCTAAAAAGAATAAAATGCTAGTTTGTGTGAATCGTGCATATGCAACATTGATACGAATAGAAATCACTATAGTAACTAAATTTGTTATACTAAGTTACATACTTACATTCCTTAAGAGGGTTTTGTGTGAGCAATATTTATGTCACATTGATGGGAGCAAAAATCATTGTAGTAACAAAACTTGTTATACTAAGTTACTTACATTTCTTGAGATGGTTTAATCTTAACCTTCTAGTTATAAAAGATTAGGACAAAAGACATAGAAGCACTAAAAAGAACAAAATATTAGGGGCCATTTGATTGCAAATATAAATATATTTTTTATTTTTATTTTTTAAAAAAATATTAAAAAAATATTTTATTTTTAAATATTTTAACATTTGTCTTACAAAAAGGTTACAAATAAAGAGTGTACTTAAATGTAGAAAACAATGTTTTATTTTTTATTTCTAAATTTTAAAAGAATCACGAAAAGATAACTTGTTTTTTAATTTTTCAACATTTATATAAGATAATATTTAGAATCATAGATTTTAGTCTTGAATTTTGATTTGCTTGGATTTAGAAAAATTTGTCACCATAATCCATATAAATTAAGTTTAAGATCGTCATGCTTCCAATGACAAAATAAGAGTAAGAAATGTAGAAAAACAATGAGAAGTTTTCCAACTTTTCTATATAAATTTAAGAAATTGAAAAATAAGATCACAATTTTGTAATTATTTTAAAAATTAGAAATAAAAAATAAAGCTATTTCCATAAGCAAGTAGTGTTTAAATTATTTAATGTCACTCATTCATTTCAATACAAATATTATAAAAATGAAAAACTAATTATTTTTTGTAATTTTAAAAAATAAAAATAAAAATTCGCAATTAAATGGCCCCTTAATTTGCGTGAAGAGCACACGTGTTGCATAAATGTGAACAAAATTCACTAACAAAGGGTCTAATCTTAGCCCACTATTTATAAAAAAGATTATAATAAAAGACATTAAAACCCTAAAATATATATATATATATGCAAGTTTGGATGAATAGTACACATGCTATATTTATGTGAATTGAAGTTAGTAGAGTAATTAAACATATTATACTCAGTAACATCTTTTGGGAGGATTTAATCTTAGCTTAGCTCTCTATTTATAGAATACTAAGACGAGAGACATAGAAGCCCTCTAATTTGTTGAACAGTGACATTAATTTATCTATGCCGCTTTATAATGTGTCTTGAGAAATTGCATTGCTCATGGACAATGCAATTTTGGGAGTTGGAATTTTAGAATCTTCCTATATAGTGGGTCTGAAAATTGATACAATATATTATGACTCGAAGATTTTAAATCCTGCATGGAGGGACAGCCCTTGGCAGGTCCTTCTCTTAAAATCATATCCTATCCATTTTGGAAGTTGAGTTTAGAGTCATATCCAATCTTATCACTTTCTAAATGCCGACTTTACAATTTTCAAAACAAACTTTAAATAAAGACTTACGACTCATTTGGTTCGTAAAATAGTTACTCGTTAAATAAGATGAAATATGGTGAAAATTTTGAAATTCGCACAATGTGCAGGTGATTACCTGACTTAAAGTATTAAAATTTAGTCTATACATCCCAAAATGAAGCGCCCAGTCTCAGTAACCCAACCATATATTTTGCGTTTGGAAAGAACATTATGCAGTCTAATCTCCAGACAGAGAAGTGATCCTTGAACATGTAACCTTCTAATTTGAGTGTAGCATCCCTAAATCTTTAACTAAACAAATGAAAAGACATCTTGGGCAAAAAGATAATAACAATAACAAATTACAAATAGAAAAATACCTAAATAGGATCAATTATTCCACGTAAAACTTAAAACCATGGCATCCATTGTAACATTTCATAATTGATGGATTCTAAACTGTCAAATTAACCTAAAACTAAGACAAAACCCAAGAACTTTGACTGCAACAATACACATTGCGAGTCAAAACCGTACAAAAGCACCATAGTGCATATTGAGCTTCTGGTTGGGAGTGATTTTCAGTCTTTTGGTTTGGGTAAAACTCAACATAATTTTGTAATACATTTTGTTCAAACTCATTCAAATTCAAATCTAAGACCCAAAATCCAAACTATCATACACACTGACCCTGTGTTTGGGAACATGGATTTCGAGATTTTGAATTTGTGTGGATTTAGAGAAAATATAATACAACAGTCTATTGAATTCTACTCAAATCCACGTAAATCCAAATCCAAACCTCGAAATCCATGCTTTCAAACATTGCCCGAGTTCTTTCAGATTTAAACTAATTGTCTCAAAAGACCAGAACCAATTCCAGTGGCCCATTCAATATTTCATTGTACCTCTTTAACTCTTTCTTACATCCCAACCCCTGAAGATCCAAGACGCAAGAAAGAGACAACTGCGTATGCTGATAGAGAAGCAAAAAATTCCCATCATCCGTTTGCTTCTACTAAATAATGAAAACCTACAACAGCTACTAAGTGACTCTTAACTCAAAATGATTTAAGTTCAAGAGTCCCCCCTTCATATGTTGAATGTAAAATTTATTTAGAATCAACAACCAATTCAACCATTGATCAGAAAATCACAATCTCCGTAATACAACCCATATTGATCAGAATGGACTGGAAACTCAATGAAACTTCAAAGCAGATACTTCTACTCCTGACCCATACAATTGTAATCAAGCCACCATGACCTGCCCAAATATCTCAATTCAGAGCTCATCTTCCATTCTCAGGTATTCCCCAATATCCCCCTGGTGAAGCACAACAATCCCATTTGGGTCCAACTTACGACAATCCTGGGTTGATTTTGCTGCAACTCCAAAACCCAGTGGCACATCAGACATTGAAAACACCACAACCCCATCCCCAGCCACAACATTCTCTGTAATCCTCCCCAACCCACCTTTCAAAACATGGTTTCCGTACAAAAAGGACATCTCTGAGGTCGGTTTGAGCCAGACCTTGTGCTTGGCATTTGCAGCCAATAGATCAAGTGCCTGAATCGTGAGGTGGAAGCTGCCACCCTTGGTGAACTTTCCAATGCAAGTGCCGAGAGAGACAAGTTGGGCCCGACTTACGTTGGTAGCTCGCTTGACAAGGGACTCACTCTATTCTTCTGGAGGCGAAAGCAGTAACGACCTGGATTGGCTTCAGGACCCTCATGTGAGGGCCTCTCCACTATGTTCTTGAGGTTGTTTCCAGTGAATTTGAAAATCTTCTCAAACACTGCTGTTGTCTCATTCTCATCTAATGGCCTCATCCTAGTACCTTCTCTATCTAAGGTTTTTCTCTCTCCTTTTGCCTAGACAAACCTGTCTGGTGAAGAACAATGTTTTTAAAGTTACACACATACCTCAATTTTTAGGTCTATAGACTTCAAAAAATTAGAAGCAGCATCCGTACCAACATGTGACACAAGGTTATGGCAATTTTTCAATTTTCAAAAATTGGGATACAACACAATGCTTATACATCAATTAACTGTCTCTTTTTTCTTTTAAATACATATTAAGACATGTTTTTCCTTTTATATGAAAAACAGAAAAAACTATTAGAACCTATTTGAGCAAAAATTAAGATGAAGTAAAGAGGAGAACAAAAAAAATTAAAGAGATTGTATAATTCGACTACAATAGTGAAGAGGCCAATAAGCATTTTATGTTTCAAAAAAATAAAGATAGACGCAGAATTTAAATCAATTCCTGATAATAAATGAGTTCAAGACTAAAGAGACCCCAACACTATGCAAAGAAATTGGTCTCTGCATAGAATTTGATGACATGCCTCCACTGAAATAAGAAGCAGGAAACAAACACAGCCAATGCTACTGAGATTTGAAGCATTAAACATTAAAGAAATGAATTATTTCAAATCCAAATTTTAAAGGAGAGAATATTCAAGTCATAAGAAGTAAGCAAATAATATCAGAACTGACCAAACAAAAAAATCTTTTTTCATTTTCTGAGGAATTGTCCATGTTTAAGAATGCATGTGAGGAACTAAACAAGGAGATGGATGAAAATCATAAATAATGGTTACAAACAAAAGATTTAGCTATATTAGGCACAGATATGTATTTAGGAATGTTTTTTACATCAATATATAAATTTAAGATGAATTGTAGGTTTTTACATCTGTTTGTGTACGTGTTTAATTCATGCACATTCTGAAAATAAATTGCATCTACAATCAACAATCAGAAATCACTCAATCAACATAGAACAAAATAATGTGAAAAAAAAAAAAAAAACAAATAGCAGAGTAAAAGTTGCAGAAGAACCAAAATTAGAACTCATTAGTTAGGGAGAGAGGGGTGGGCAGAGAGAGAGAGAGAGAGAGAGCGGAGGTGGATCCAGAAATTTTTGTCAGTGGGGAAAATAAATATATAAATAATAAAAATATAATATTTTTCTATTTTTTTCAAAGCAAGTCATTAAAATGCACATACATTCGCATTTAACACTAGTAATAATTAGTTCAAATAGCTTTCATTTAAACACCCCCCCCCCCCCCAAAAAAAAGAAAGACTTTCTAATTCTAGCATGTTATTGCAATTAATTTTTCCCTATTTTGTGTATTTTACTCAAAAAATCTTGGGTCTTTCATGTTTGCTGCCCTTAAGAGTAGGGGAAAAATAGTACATTCAGTGGGGGAGGCCCTTAAGTTTATCAAAAGCTTCTCTTCATTTTAAGATTTCAGTAGGGGCACCTGCCCCCTCTCAGCTCTGTGGGTCTGCAATTTAGAGAGAGAGAGAGCTACAGACACACAAAAAGACAGAAGAGAGATGAGTAGACGACTGAAAGAGCAATCAAAAAAAGGGATAGGCAACAAAGGTGAGAGGTTATTGTTGACTTTTTGAGTCTTATCCTGTTTTAATAATGACAAATCACAACATCTCAATTGTGCATTAAGTATATGAACAGGTTTAAGTTTCAGAAAGCACAAATGACCGATACAACATGGAAGCCATGAACCACTCAAATAAAGACATCTCTTGGAACATTCCATGGAAATCTGAAGAGCAAAGCTTGAAGACTTACATTTTTCAGTTGTAATGTATCTATGCTTCAATTGTGCATGCACATTTCATTTGATTTACTGTGAAGCTCTCAACCATGACCTTAGTTGAACCCTAGGCACTCTATATTTCATGAAAAATCATTTTACAAATGTGCAAAAATTATTTTAAGTGTAAAAATCATTTTTGGAATGAAAAACTTCAAAATGAGATTTTCAAAATTCCCTTCATGTTTCTGTTGTCGCATTAATGAACACTTTTCTCGATCAATCAGTTCTCTTCTTAAAAAATGTCCAACGTGAAAGTTGTGAGATTTTCTTTTAACTTTCTTGTGATACCAAGAACGTCCCATTTGGAGTTTCCTAGAAAACGTAATGCCCAAAATATTGAAAGGTGTCCGCAACAAAAAATTCCCTTCATCTTTCTGCTGTCGCATTGATGAGCAATTTTTTTGAACAATCAATTCTCATCTTAAAATATGTTCAACATGAAAGTTGTGGGATTTTCTCTTATCTTTCTTTTGATACCAAGAACGTCCCATTTGGAGTTTTCTAGAAAAAGTTATGTCTAAAATACTAAAAGGTATCCACAGCAAAAAACCCAGATTCAGTTGACTGAACCTCAGTTTAGTTAACCGAAGTTCATCTTGGTATGATCCGGTCGATCAGATCATCAGGTCAGTCAACCGAATTGCGCTAAATTGGAAAATCGCCTTGGATTCGGTTGACCAAACCTCAATTCAGATGACCGAACCTTAGTTCAATCGATCAATCCTCTCAGGTTTCGCCAATAACGGTCAAAAAATGGCCATAAATTTTGAAATTAAACATTATTTTATTCCCCAACGGTCATATAACAGCTATATCTTGATTTTGCCTATAAATATCAAGCTTAAACACTTGGAGAAGGTTGATAATCCATCTTGAGAGCATACATGAATATTCTTTGATTATTGAGCTTCATTGAAACACTTTTTCACTTCATTTTCAAATTTCTCCTACTCTTGTTTTGAAAATACATTTGGAGAAAATATTTTAAAGTACTCTTGAAAGCTTTGAGTATATTTTACACTCACATTTATTACATCAAAGCTATCTTACTTTTGATATTTCAAAAGTCTTTTTAAGAAAATCATTTTCCATACTCTATTGAGCTTCATATTTCAAATCATTTGAGAGTGCATTAGAAAAGATTTTTCGTTGTACTAATCAGCTATTGAAGGAGCATTCTTTGAACACCAAAAACGTATTTCCATTCATTTTTTTGCAGTTCTGGTTTTGAACCGTGCTAAGTGAGGGTATATCACTTGGAGAGGTATCTCCACCTATAAGAAGGGATTACGGTTTGAACCATACCGAGGGTATATCACTTGAAGAGGCTTCTCTGCCTGTAAGGAGGGATTGTAATGGCAGCTCCGCCTTGGTTTAAAGGAGCAAGATAGTGAAAATCCTCAGGTGGTTTGCTTGAGGTAAGGACGTAGGCGGAAATAACCGAACCTTGTAAATCACGGTGTCATTCTCTCTATCCCTACTCTTTTTAAATTTCCGCAAGTGCATATTTATATCTATTTTGAAGTGATTGTGGTATATGCTTTAAATTTACATTTGATATTGATTGGAAATCGGTCAAATAGTTGTTAAGTTTTTAAATACCCAATTCACTCTCCCCCCCCACCCCCTTCCTCTCGGGATAACACCAATCCTAACAGCTGCAAGAATTTGAGAGAGCTTGGAGGGGAATATGGCAACTATAAGAGAGTGTTTCGACAGCTGCAAAAGAGGACTTCGACAATTAAGGCTAGGTCTGGGGGCTCTAGAAATCGGCTAAGCAACACTCACAAGGACCAACTGACTAAGAAGAATTGCCAAAACGGATTTCACTGATGAGTTCTAAGGTCTTCAAAAGCTAGAACTTCCTTTCTAGTTCTAGGGCTCAAAGGGCTTCCTTTGTTCTGCAAAGGGTAATTGAAGTGCTAAAGTCTCGTACCAAAAAATAATAAAAATATAGTAAAATCTGTTCACAGCCATTAGGTTTCTAAAAATGGCAGAAAGCTTGAAAATTTAAGAATACTCTTATTTATAAACTTAATAATAAAAAATTCAAAAAATTAGTTAGCAGTTAAGCTCATGGATTTATTCTGATTAAAACATTTTCTTTCTTTTACATTTAATAAAGTTACATGAGAAAAGGCTCTTTTAGTAATTATGTGGTGTGGATAGGTGTAGTTTTGTTTTTCATGTTTTTCAATTATTAATATAAAAGAGGGCAGATCTAGAGCTGTACGCAAGGCTCTAGAAAATGCGACCACATTTTTTTTCTCACCTTCTCTTCTTCACTTCTTCCCCACCTCTAGCTTTACAACATGATATTAGAGCACTAATCTCCTTTAAATATAATTTATCTTAGTTGATTTCGGACACTTTGTTAATTCTTTTTGGGGGTAAAGCTTGTTGACATCCACCTCTCCTAGACCCCACTCAAAGTGGGAGCCTTGTGCACTAGGTACGGCCTTTTTGTTAATTCTTTATCACTTTTTTTTTCTATTTTTTGTTTTTTCACTTTAGCTTTCCTTAATTGGCTGTGCAGCATCCCTTGTTGGATGCAGTGTGGTTCGTCGGAGTTTGTTGAGCTGATGTCATTGCTTACTGGTTTGGGTCTACTACAGTTGTTTGGAAGTTACAATGGCTGGTTGCGGCATGATGATGTTGTTTCAATGTTGAATCTGTTCATGATTGATTGCTTTCAATCTTGTATCAATTTTTGCTTGATTTCAATTGGTGTTTGCTGACTCTTCTCATGTTCTTGCCTGCACTCGCTTCTAGTTGCTGCCAGCCATAATGCCCGTAGGCTGTAAGTGCTACCACGTCATAATTATGTGGCTGCATACTTTGTTGTGGTCTACCCTGATCTATGAGGAATGTGGTCGAGTAACTTCAGTTAAGTGGTTATAGCTACCTGTTGAAGTTCAAGAACTTTTTAAGGTATGTGTGCTATGTGTGCTGCCAAAGTCTGTATTGTCATTGTGTTGTTCATTCTCAATATCAGTGTGCGCTCATGGTAGTGTATTAGGGCTGATTTTGATGGCTTCTTCATAAAGAGCCTCAGCTAATACTGTCAACATACAGATCTATCAAATTGTTGGATCCTTTAACAACTTCTTATGGTCTCAGGCAATGGTTCTGTAAATTAATGCAAAAGGCAAGTCAAAGTATCTCCTACATCCTCCTCCGTCTCTAAACTCCAAAGATTATGAGGATTGGATGAAAAAGAATGGCATGTTGCTTGTGCTGTTGTGGAATAGCATGGAGACATGAATTGCTGCAAATGTTATGTTTCATAGAACAACCAAGGTTTGTACGAGGTGATTTTTCATGAAAGCATCTCACAAAATAACATTCAAACTTATGTTTTTGACTTGTTTAAGAATTTTTTTAAATAAAACCAAGAAGATAAGCCCATCAGTGAAGTATTACAACGCTTTGAGCGGTATTTTGGAGGAACTCAATATCTATCGACACTGAGATGATTACAAGGCAACCGACAAAGTTCATGGCTTCCAAGTTTCTATCTAGGTTGAGTCTCAAGCTTCAACCCATTTGTGATCAAATTTTTGCCGATGAATCCATACCATCCAAGAATAAAGCATATGCTAGAATCCAACGAATAACCAAAGATGGCTCTCAGTCTTCTTCTCAAGCTTCTTCCCATAATAACTTAGCATTGATAGCACTTCCTCAAATCATGGTAGCAGAGGTGTTAAGAGGACAAGGTTTGGATGGAGCTCAAAGGTAGTGTATCGAGGCAAGGAGATGGTGATTCTTGAATTTACACACATATGACTAGGACAATCATACTATTAAATTGTTGTTAAGATCTCTATGGGAAACCTACTTGGGTAATTAGTCTCTTGATGAGGCTAATGCTAGTGTTAACACTTCAAATGCAACCAGCCACTCTACTAGGGAGCTGATTACACAACCTACCATGTACCAAAAAGGAAAATAACAATCTTGTACCTATGTTCCACAACTCCAAGCTCAGTCTTTCTACATCTAGTGGCTAGAGCTACCATGGCTCATTCAGATGCAGCCGGGCTTCTTGCCTCTTTTGTTGGCCTAACAAAACTTAATCTCGGTTTTGATAATGACAAACAAAGGAATTTAATTGTGCTTTCAAGTGAATTTACAGGTATTATATCTTACAAGCACAATGGTTCATATTTAAAGCTTAAAAGCCATGAAGAACATAAGCTAAATGAAGATTGGCTAGAGCTTGAATGAGGATCAAACTTGAAGACATGAAGACTTGGTTAATATTTCATATGTAAAGTAATATGAGTCTTATGTAAGTACTTCTCAAGTTTAAGTTTGTTTAAGAAGCTCTTAGGATAAACAATTGGACTTAGAGACATGTTTTAACAACTTGAAAATACTTTTTCAAAGTCCAAATATCTTTTCAAATGAATACATATGATTTCTGGAATCAAAAATAAAAGGAAAAATGAATTTTAGAATGTTCGGGCGACTGAGGCTCAAGCTCAGTCAACCAAATATCGAAAATTGAACAACCTGGTCTGGCATCGAAGAGTTCAAGCAACCGGACACTTGGTTCAGTCGACCGAATGGTTATTGCTAATGATAAATCCCAGATAGTGTTGGTTTGGGCGACCGAACTGAAAGTTCAATCGACCAAACAGGTTCAGGTGACCAAACCTAAAATTCAGTTGACTGAATAGGTTCAGGCGACCAAACCTAAAGTTCAAACGACCAAAAGGCTACTTCCTGATTCAAAATTCATGTTTTCAATTGGTTCGGGCGACCGAACTCCCAGTTCAGTCGACCTAAGTGTGCGATAAAATTTGCGAACAGTGCAATTTCTTTCCGTTTTTTAAAGATATTGTTTCCAAAACTTGGGCAAACGGCTGGAATTCAAACCCATCTATTTAAGGCTAACCCTAATTGTGTTAGGGCAACCCAAAAGCTCGAAAATTCATTGATTTCATTCTTGAAATACTACTGTGCGCCGTTCATCTTCGCTTAAAGTATTTTCTAATTTTTGTTCTTCAATTTCTTATCTTTCAATCCAAAAAACCTAGCAAACCTTTTGAACTTCATAGAAAATTTATTGTTGAGAGTATTATAGTGATTTTAAAGTGTACAAATTCTGCTCTTTGTGGGAGTTTCATTATTGTACGAAAATCTACAACTGATTTACTTGTAAACGAACGATTTGGGTGTGAATCAGAGACAAGAAAGAGGGTTTTCTTGCTTGAGAGGTGCTCCACCTACTGAAAGGAGAGAGGTGCTCCACCTATTGAACGGAGAGAGTTAGTAAAATCCTCACAACGGGTTGCTTGAGGCAAGGACGTAGGCACGTTGCCGAACCTTGTAAAAAATCTCGATGTCATTCTTATCCCTTATCTTTTACTTTCAAGCACATATATATTGATCTTATTTGCTGTCAATGATTTAAATTTGATTTGGGAATACTGTGAATGATCTAATTTGATTTGTGGATGTCTTGAATGATTTAAATACCCATTGTGATCAAACTCTATCGTAGCTACAAATTCAGACTTGATTTAATTTGCTGGGATTGCTTGGTATTGGTTGATTAATTATTTAAATACAAGAATAAATATTTGTGTGGTTGAACATATTGTTATTAACATTAATCTACTAAGAATATTGTTAATATTGAGATTTGGTTTCATATTTAGGATTGTTGGTTGGTATAGTTGTTCGCTGAATAGATTTTTGTGGTGATTAAAGTATTTAGAGTGCATGGTAAATAAGTTTTAAAATTAATTAAGTTTCCGCACAAAAATTTTAAAATACCCAATCCCCCCCCACCCCCCCCCCCCCCCCCCCAAACCCCCCTTTGGGATTACACCTTCACTTTCATCTTATCTTCCTTGCCTTGGGTTATTGATTTTGGTGCCTCCACCCATATAACAAGTAGTCCTAATTTACTTCATTCCTTGAAACCTCACTACTTTACTAGCAATATTCTTATCCTATTTCCTCTATCTTATTATTGAAAAAAAAAAAAAGGCAACCCAATGCACAAAGTTCCCACATATGCGGGGTCTAGTGCAGACATGTATTTCCTTTATATTATGCGTGCTTAAATTTCCCTTGCACTTTATGTCCGTTAGTCAATTAAATAAATCTTATCATTGTCCTATAACCTTATTTCCTCTTCATTGTGTTATTTAGGATCTCCAGACCAAGAGGAGGATTGCTGGAGGGCTTAATAATGATGGTCTATACTATTTTTTTATGGTGGTGGTGATAGATCCAGTTCTTGTCATATAGCTTCCTCAATATCTACTCTTGGTGTCTCTATGGATCAATGGCATGTTTGTTCGGGTCATTCATCAATTAAAAACAGCAACAAGTTTTTCCCGTATTCAACTCTATTTCTCGTTTTGAGTGTTATGCGTGCCAATTAGGAAAGCAAATCAAAACATCTTTTTGTCTAGAGTCAAGTCTCAAAGTAAATCATTGTTTTCTTTTGTTTATTCATATATTTAGGGTCCATGTAGAGTCAAGAATTTGACTAGTCATCAATATTTTGCATCCTTTGTGGATGATTTTTTTGTACATGACTTGGATCTATGTAGCAAACAAGTCTAAATTTCTCAATTTATTTACTCAATTCTACCAAGAAACAAAAACTCAATTTAGCATTAGTATCAAAATCGTTCGATCTTATAATGCACTTGAATAGTTGAATTTGTTCAAAATGAGCTTCAATCCTTTTGCCAAAAGGATTATTCATGAAAGCCCATGTGTACATACACCTTGGCAAGTTTCAACAAACATGCAGTATATGGGGAACTTAGAGGACATTTTAACAAACATCCAATGGGCAGAAAGAGACATAGGAAATAAAAACCAAATTGAAAATAACATAGTTTTTGCTTGGGCTTAATGGCATATATAGGTCCCCAAAATTAGGGGCAGGTGATTAGTTTATGGACCATAACAAAACTAAGTAATAATATATCAAGCATCATCCGAAAATTCACATTAATTAATTAGTAGCAAGTAATCAATAATTCTAAATTCTCTAATTAATAGAGAACTAAAAAATCAGTTCATTCAAAAAACTGTAGCACTCGTACACTACCACCACTTGTTCTCTTTTCCTTTTGTATACTCCTGGTATAATATAACTCAATAAAATCATATCATGCAAAAAACCCAATCAGTTTATTCAAAAAACTACTCAAAGGAAAATAATGAGCTAACTTTTTTCGTAACACCCCAGTTATAGTTGAGAAGGAAGAAGATGCTCACCTGGGCTGAGGGGAAAAGAGGGCAGGAACTGCTAAACGTGGTTGAGAAGAGAAGGAGCTACCGCTCCAGTTTCCAATGGTCGCGCGCAATCGGTCCGTTGTGAAGATAACTCAAAATAGAGACAGAAGAAAGAGGAGTGGCGACGACGGTAGTGATTTGGCAAGCGCCGACGATGTTGGGCGAGGGACGCGAAGTCCACGAGAGAGAAGAACCAGAAGGTGTCGGGACTCGTAGCCTGCTGATGGTAGGGAAGCTTAGGGGTTTTGATATGTCCTTGAATTTAATATATATATATATATATATATATATAAATTCTGAAAAATTATGACTGGAATTGTGCTGTATTCTCGTTCTCGGTGCCTAGGTTGGCAAAATAGGCTAGCCGGTTAGGGTCAAGCGGATTGAACATTTGGTTGACTCGTTTATAAACGAGTGGCTATTATGTAAATTTAAATTTACCTGTTTAATAAACGGATCCTAAATGAATCACTGGTTTAAAAAATATAATTTATTTATTTTAAAATTTTTTATATAAAATAACATTTAAAAGGAAAAAAAATACTCCTTTATTTTATTTTTAAACGGGTCACCCGACGAGTGACTCGATCCAAACTCACCTAACCCGTTTAATAAACAGGTCGGGCCCGGATTGACCAGTTTATAAACAGGTTAACTTATACTAAATCCAAACTCAGTTACTTGGTTTAAACGGGTAAGTCACAGGCCACCCGTCAGGTTTCAACCCGTTTTGCCACTCCTATCAATGTCTCTCAACCAAAATTTATTGTCCATATATGGGCATAGAAGTACAAGATTTAAGCTCTCTATTTACAAATTTAAGGTAGTTCAAATCTTTTTTGCAATGGCAAGTGAGAGGTTTTGTGCATATGGTGGAGAAACAAGAATGGGGATAGGGTACCCCCAAGGTGTGGTTCAGGTGGTAGTGCGGACTGTGGGAGTGCCTCTCATGAGGTAAGGTGTTCAAACCCTCCCGGACTGGCTTCCACCCCTGGACTGCTGAATTTACCCTCCCTTTGAAGTTGTGGGGTCAACTTCAAGGGGCGTAAGATTAGTCACGTGGACAGTAAAACGGACACGTGAATACCCGGTGTGTAATCCAAAAAAAAAAGAATGGGATAGGGTTTATTCTATAATAAAAGCAAGCTGTTATTTTGTATTTCACAATGAGTGCAAAAGTATGAAATTTAATTATCGTTTAAATGAATGTACATATGATTAAATGGGATAGGATTATGTTAATAAGAAAAATAAAACCCATCATTCTAACTTTAAGGCAAGGTGGTAGTTTTTTGTGGTGTTTCATTGGCAATAAGATATAAATGGGATTGGATTTATATGAACATGACTTTGTCTCAACAAGCCCCTATGTCTGTTGTTTTTGTCCCACATTGGTAGAATACTTCCACATTAGTATAAAAGGTTGTTTTAAATTTTTTATATTATTTGTCCCACATTGGAGAGAAACGTTTTTTAGACTTGAGGTTGAAGCTATATAAAGAGCTCAACTCTTTAGTTGTAAAACACACTTCAAAGTTGTACTTTGTCAAGAAGTAGTGGATTGATTATCGGCGCCCGAGGACGTAGGTAATTTTATACCGAACCTCGTAAATTTCTTGTCTTGTTCTTTTTATTACTTTATTATTAGTTTCTGCATTGCTTTAATTTTCTTATATATTCAATATCAATAGTATTGGTGTTTGGCACAAGTGGGGTGCCCAACACAACAATTGGTATCAGAGCTAGGTTGAATAGTGTTGATATGAAGGTGTTCCTCTGTTAGGATCCTTGATTTCACGTTTGATGCCTAAGAAAGACCTTGTCTAAGTGAGTGCTCAGAGACCATTGCTGCTCAGTCGCTCCCTGGAGGTCGGCCTAGTCAAAGTAGAATTTCATAGGATAAAACATAGTAGACACAGTTGGTACATACTATTCATCTTAGGCTTTTTGTTTTGTTGGTTGCTATTGAATATATAGAAGATGACAGAAACTAGTGCAGCAATAGAAGAAACTCTGTCCATACGAACTGCAACCCCTTCAGCTTCGACATCATCATCGAAGACGATAGCTAATGCTCGATTTGAGGTGGAGAAATTTGATGGTACCAATAATTTTGGTATGTAGCAATGTGAGGTGATGGACATCTTGTATCAACAAGATATTGCTTTGGATGATAAACCAATAGATATGGGCGACAGAGATTGGGAAAAGATCAATCATCAGGCATGTGGTACGATTCGTCTGTGTCTCACCAAAAATCAGAAATATTGTGTTATGAGGGAGACATCTGCAAAGAAATTGTGTAAGACATTGGAAGATACATTTATGACTAAGAGTCTGGAAAATCAGCTCTATTTGAAAAAGAAATTGTTTCGCTTCTAGTATCAACCAGATATTTCGATTAATGACCACATAAATGCTTTCAATAAAATTTTGGCCGATTTGTTAAATTTGGATGAAAAGGTGAAAGATGAGGATAAAGTCATATTGTTACTGAATTCTCTCCCTGATGAGTATGACCATTTGACCACCACTTTATTTTATGGGAAAGATAAAGTTACTTATGATGCTGTTTGTACTGCATTGATTAGTACTGAATGTAGAAAGAATGATCAGAGGGTCCATAAGGAAACAGCAGAAGCACTAATAATAAGGGGACGTTCTCAGAGTCGTATGCCTGGAAGGAAGAGTAAATCTCATGAGAGGAGTAAATCTCATGGGAGACCTGCTAAAGATGAATGCGCCTTTTGTCGTGAGAGAGGGCATTGGAATAAAGATTGCCCTAAATTATGGTGAGTGGATTTTGGATTTTGGTTGTTCCTATCACATGTGTCCCAATAGGGAATGGTTTTCTAATTTTGAAGAATTAGATGGTGGGGTTGTTCTTATGGGAAATGATAATACTTGTAAAACAACTGGAATAGGATCAATACAGTTGAAATGTCAAGATGGAACTATTAAGACCTTGACTGATGTTAGGTATGTTCCAAGCCTAAAGAAGAATCTGATTTCATTGGGTGCCTTAGAATCTAAAGGGTTCACTATCACTTTGAAAGATGAAACCTTAAAGATTAAATCAGATACGCTGGTGGTGATGAAAGGAATAAGGAAAAATAACTTGTATTATTTACAAGGTAGTACAATTATTGGCTCAGCAGCTGTTGTTTCTGAGAAAAATGCAAGTTCAGATACAATCAAGTTATGGCATATGCGGTTAGCACATGCAGGAGAAAAATCTTTGCAACAATTAGTTAAGCGAGGTTTGTTAAAAGGTGCAAAGGTGTGCAAACTTGAATTTTGTGAGCATTGCATTCTGGGAAAACAAACTAGAGTGAAATTTGGCACAACAATCCACCAGACTGAAGGTATTTTAGACTACATCCATACAGATGTATGGGGGCCCACAAAAATGGCTTCGTTGGGTGGTATGCATTATTTTGTCACTTTTGTTGATGATTTTTCTAAAAGAATTTTGGTGTATTCTATGAAGCATAAAAATGAAGTGTGTGATATTTTCCTTAAGTGGAAAAAATTAGTTGAAACTTAAACTGGCAAAAGATTAAACGGCTCAGATCAGATAATGGTGGTAAATACACGAGTGACCCGTTTATGAAGATATGTCAGGATGAAGGTATTGCTCGACACTTCACAGTTCGAAATACACCACAGCAGAATGGGGTGGCAGAGTGCATGAATCGGACTTTGCTGGAGAAAGTTTGATGTATGTTGTCTAATGCTGGGTTAGACAAAAGGTTTTGGGCTGAGGCTGTTAGATATGCGTGTCATCTCATCAATTGTCTACCATCATCTGCAATAGAGGGAAAAACACCCTACGAGGTATGGTCTATAAAGCCTGCTAGTGATTATGATTCTTTACATGTATTTGGTACTATGACTTATTATCATGTTAAAGAATCTAAGTTAGATCCAAGAACCAAGAAAGCAATATTCTTGGGGATAAGTGCAGGAGTCAAAGGATACCGTCTTTGGTGTCTAGAGATGAAAAAAATGATTTTAAGTAGAGATGTATCTTTTGATGAACTTGCCATGATGAAGAAAACAATACACAAGAAGTCACGAGTTGAAGAGAAGACCAGTGGTACTCAACAACAGGTGGAGGTTGAGACAATTTTGGGAAACCTAGTGAAAAATGAGACTGCACATGGTAATTCTCCAATTACGGTGGGGAATAGTGTACAAGAAGAGGAGATTTCAATTCGAGAATCTTCACAGTAACAAGAATCAATTGTTTCTCAAAGGCCAAAACGAGAAATTCGAAAACCTGCTCGATATACTAATATGGTGGCCTATGCACTTTCAGTTGTGGATGATAATGTTCCTTACATTTTCAAAGAAGCAATAAGGAACTCTGAATCAGACAAGTGGAAAAAAGCAATGGATGAAGAAATGCAGTCTCTTCATCAGAATCAGACTTGGGAGCTAGCCCAACTGCCCAAGGGTAAGAAAGCAATTGGTTGTAAATGGGTTTATGTAAAGAAAGAAGGATTTTCATATGCAAATAATGTTCGCTTCAAAGTTAGATTGGTAGCTAAGGGCTACGCACAGAAGGAAGGCGGCATTGATTATAATGAGGTATTTTCTCCAGTTGTTAAACATTCTTCCATTCGAATTTTGTTGGCTTTGGTAGCACAATTTGATCTTGAACTAGTTCAACTCGATGTAAAAACTGCATTTTTACATGGTGATTTGGAAGAGGAAATCTATATGACTCAGCCAGATGGATTTCGGGTTGTTGGAAAAGAAAATTGGGTATGTAAACTGGGTAAATCGTTGTATGGATTAAAACAGTCTTCAAGACAGTGGTACAAACGACTTCATCAGTTTATGATGGGTTAGAAGTACATCAGAAATAAACATGATCATTGTGTTTATTTTCGCAGACTATAAAATGGATCTTTTATATATTTAATCTTGTATGTTGATGACATGTTGATAGCTTCAAAGAATAGGGAAGAAATCAATAAGTTGAAAAGTCAGTTAAAACAAGAGTTTGAGATGAAAGATCTTGGTGAAGCAAAGAAGATACTTGGCATGGAGATTCGCAGAGATAGAATGAGAGGAAAAGTTAGTTTGTCTCAGAAATAATATTTGAAGAAGGTAGTACAGAGTTTTGGCATGTCTGAGCAGTCAAAACTAGTAAGCACTCCTTTTGCTCCTTATTTCAAACTTAGTGCGGCTTTATCTCCTAAATCAGATGAGGAACGTAAGTATATGTCACAAGTTCCTTATGCAAGTGCTGTTGGTAGTTTGATGTATGCAATGGTTTGTACTAGACCTAATATTTCACAAGCTGTTAGTATGGTGAGCAGGTATATGCATGATCTAGGTAAAGGACATTGGCAAGCTGTGAAATGGATTTTAAGATATATTATTAATACGATTGATATTGGTATAGTATTTGAGAAAAATAATACTATTGATCAACGTGTTGTTGGATATGTGGATTCGGATTTTGCAGGTGATTTGGATAAACGTCGATCAACTACTGGATATATTTTTACATTTGCTAATGGTCCAGTGAGTTGGAGGTCTACCTTACAGTCTACCATTGCCTTGTCTACAACAGAAGCAGAGTACATGGCAGCTTCAAAGGCTGTTAAGGAAGCTATTTAGTTATAGAGTTTACTTGAAAATTTGGGAGTTGTTCAGAAGCACATGGTTGTATTCTGTGATAACTAGAGTGCTATTCACTTGGGAAAGAACCAAGTCTACCATGCACAAACGAAGCATATTGATGTTCGGTTTCATTTTATGCGGGATATTATTAATGGAGGGAAGATACTTCTTCAGAAGATTGCTACAATTGAAAATCCCGCAGATATGTTGACCAAGACTGTGACAACAATCAAGTTCAAACATTGTTTGGACTTGATCAATATCCTGCAAGTCTGAATAATTTTGGAAGGCGCCGATGATGTGGAACTTCAGAAGATGTTGGTGATTGAAAAATTTGTTGAATTTATCGCCAAGGTAGAGATTTGTTGTTTTTGTCCCACATTGATAGAATACTTTCACATTAGTATAAAATGTTGTTTTGAATTTTTTATATTATTTGTCCCACATTAGAGAGAAGTGTTTTTTAGACTTGAGGTTGAAACTATATAAAGAGCTCAACTCTTCATTTGTAAAACACACCTCAAAGTTGTACTTTATCAAGAAGTAGTGGATTGATCATCGGCGCCCGAGAACGTAGGTAATTCTATACCAAACCTCGTAAATTTCTTGTCTTGTTCTTTTTATTGCTTTACTATTAGTTTCTGCATTACTTTAATTTTCTTATATATTCAATAGCAACAGTTATAGTATTGGTGTTCGACACAAGTGGGGTGCCTGGTACAACAATGTCTAAAATAATTCTTAAGTAACTTTAGCATTGAAAATAAATCTGTTAAAAAGTCTTATGTATGCTGCTAGGAATATTTTAAATATGGAAAGACTTATTTAGGATCTATACTACAAGCTATCCTAATATTTGGGGGCACAATTAGGGATTAGGAAGTTAAATTATTTGTGAGTTCGGACCCTAAAATGAAGAAGGTGGAGATGAAGCTAGCTACATGGAAATCACTTTGTATGTTGCACATGGAAAGAGGGGAAAGTGGGGGCTCGCCCTAATCAAGAACATACTATCCAACCCACCTTTATATTTTATGTCCTTTTTCTCAACTTGAAATCTTAAGAAAGGACCAATATAATTCTCAAAAAATTTCTATGGGGAGGGCTTCATCTAATTCAGTGGCATAAGAATGAATAACAATTAGAAATGGACTTTAAAAATGTGTTTGATTTGATTGTTAAGTTAGGCTAAAAGTCCTTAGCTTATATTTGGTGCAACCCACATGATAGTTTTTATAGTCAATCAAATTTAATTCAATTCAATTTACTCTAGTCTTGCAAATCTTAGTCATCAATCAAACAAAAGTGCCCATGAATATTTATGATGGGAAAGACCAACTTATGCAAAAAGATTTTTGTTGTATATGTCGACAGAACTCTAACTCTTGGTGCCTAAAATTACATGTTTCTTCTTCTGCTCTTGCTCATGGCTCATTAAGGCTATACTAATAAGAGAATACATTTTATGGGTAAAAAAAAAACAAGAATCAAGATAGTGTCAAGGTCTCTCAATAGATTCTGAAATGATCAACGAGCAAATAATTGCATGAAATACAAGGATATTTCCATGTTGTCAACAAACAAAGAAGCTACAATAAATGAAGTTGCATATTAAAGGATCAATCTAGCACTCCTAGCCAAAACCTTGTTTTGTACATACTGAGTATCTCATAAGCATCTTAACTTGTTTGCCACCACTATAAACTATCTCCCCCCCCCCCCTTTCTTCCTTCCTTTTTCCAATTTTTATATGAATTTTAACTAGTTTGTACTTTTTTAATGCTAAAAAAATGATAAATTATGATGCCCTATTTTGAAATTGGAAAACATTGGGGAAAGAAAAGAATAATATTAAGAAATTCTCTTTTTCATGTTTGATTATTGAGGAAAGTGAGGAAGAAAATAAAATCAATAAATATAAAATTGATTTTATGCAACAATGACATGTGATTTTTCTTCATTTTTAAATTAAACAGGAATATTTTTATTTTTAAAAGTATTTTATATAGAGAGAAAATACCATGGAGAATGAGTTTCTTTCTTATTTTCTTTTATTTTCCTTTTCTAAAAAAATATCTTTAATTCAAAGGGAGCCTAAAAGAACTAAAGAAATTTTTAAGAGAAAATTTTATAAAGCAAAAAAAAAAGTATAAAATAAGATGAAATATAATAAAAATGATGAATTGAAAAAGGAAATACGAAAAATTAAAAGATGAAAATTTAGAGAAAAATGAAGACAAAAACTAAAAATATGAAAGGGAAACAATAGTTGTTAACTTATAACAACTTTACGGATTACGCCCCAAATAGAAAAAATGGTTTTATATTTATAAAAATAATCGGAGTCACCAATTTTTTATTTTCCTTTGTGGAACTTGGTCCTTATCTCGTGATCTTATTGAGGCTAATAATGAAACCTAAAATTCTCTAAATTGTAAAAGGTTGATATATATTTTCAATGTTTGAGTTTGGATATACAATTATGCACGCACAAGGCATTAACAACCCCCCCCCCCCCCCACACACACAATATACAGTCTTTTGTTAAACAATATCACTTAATATGTGAGCTTTCAATGTCGTTCTTTAATTTAACAATGTTTACCTCACGATAAAACTTAATTTTTTTATTTACTAAGTATTTAAATATTAGTGTTGGCCCTAGAGTCGAGTCTAAAAGGAGGATGGATGGACACTTTTGCATATTTTCACTTTTCTCTACAAAATATAAAACTTAGCAAGATACAAACTATTATATCACAATATGTAAAATATAAATAATGCACAAGACATAAAATAAAAGAGTGGAGAAGAAAAGCTTAACAAATAATTTTAACGTGGTTCCACCTCTTGCCCACGTCCATGCCTCGAGACACACTGAAGGATTCCACAATCCATTATAAGTCTCCTTCACTGGTGGAGAAGCCTTTACATACGAGAACAAATCCCTTTCGCTCACCAAGAGCCACAAGGTTCACCAAGAATCCTTGCAATTCGGTTCACCAAGAACCTTCAATCATGGTTCACCAAGAACTCTTTGCAACTCAGTTCACCAAGAACCCTTTGCAACAAGAAGATAAATTACAAACAAAACTCCTTGAATGAGCGAATATTTGATACAACACAAACTTCACACAAATCTCTCGAGTAATGAATCAACACAAGATTGAAGAGCAAGAGAGATTTTGAGCACTTGAAATGATAAACTAAATACAAAGTGCTTTTGAATGATATACTAAAGATGTTAATCACTAAGAATCATGTTTAAACAAGCATTTGGACTTGCATTTATAGGCAAAGGGGTGAACTAGCCGTTTTATGGTCGTTGGGTATTTAATATTAAAAAACTATTTTGAAAATTAGTCGTTTTTCGCCCATTGGTGTTTTGTTTCCAACTCAAACCATCGACAGTTTTTATGAAACCGTCAACTATTTTGCCTTGAAATTCTTCAACATGAAAGTTGTGACATTTTTTCTTAGTTTGTTGTAGGTACCAAGATCGCCCTTTTTGGAGTCTTCTAGCAAAAGTTATGCTTCAAATACTGAAAGGTGTTTAGGAAATTTGAGTGGTGCATAAATGATGTTTTATACCCAACTAGGACCAAGTTTTTAAAAGATTAAAACCCTAATATGATTTAAAACTTGTTCCTTATAAAAATACATTTGAGTAAAGGATATTTTTATAAAACTCTTGTTTGGACTTTAAAAACTCATAAGTATTGAACTTATGATTTGGTGATATCCTAAATACTTTTATGTTCTAGTATGCATATGCAATTTTCTCAACTCTTACTCAATAAACATGTGTTAAACAAAACTACAAGAGTTTCATAAAATACTATCTTAAACACTCCCCATTACATATGTTTCTATGTTAGCATTCATTGGTATGTGCTTGAGCTCTTCCGATTGAGTGTCCTTTTGATCTTTGCCACTCGAATGTCTACTCAGTTCGATCTGTGCCTTTGATCCAGTACTTTCATGTATTTGTCACTTGTACTTGTACTAACTTGATCTGCAAATATAGGTTCAACTTGGAACTACAAATATGTTAATATCATCAAAATACATTACATATAATTATATAACTACTAAGGCTAACAATCTCCCCCTTTTTAATGATGTCTAGCCTATTAAGATTTTACTTGATCTTTGCATTTGAGTTTGTACTTATCATAGTTTGATATGCAAAGATTAGTTTACCTAGAACCACTAATGGGTTGTTATTATCAAAACATGACAATTAGGATTATGTAGGCACAAAGGCTAACAATATCCCCCCTTTTTCATTATGGCAAACCATTGGTGTTTTTACAGGATATAATTTACAAGCTCCACCTTAATTTATGCATATTGTTGAATGAAAATTTTACTCCCCCTTACTATATGCATATAAAGCACAATTAAATCATTCAACTAGATATGTTATATACATTTGAGCTTTATAACACGCAATACAAAAATTAGAAAGTTCATTTAGATAAAACAACAAATGAACAAAACATTCATTAAAACATATTAAGTAACAAATCTGAACTTTTATTTAAATTGTTTTAAGCACTACTACAGATTTGCACTGAGAGGAATGGCATATTCTCAAGAGGGGGGTGAATTGGGTATTTAAAAATTCAAGGTCAATATACCCCTATTTAAAAATCCACAAGCAGTATTACACAACCTATGGTCTTTCTATAAAATATCAAATCCCACAAATGTTTAAAGCATGTATGTAAAGCAATCAATGCAATAAATAATCAAACATACACATACAGAAATTAAAGTGCGGAAATTAAATAGAGTATGGAAGAGAAAGTAGACACGATATTATTATCTAGGTTCAGTCAATTGTGCTTGTAACGCCCCAAAAAATTAATATGCATGGAAGTGTAAAAAAAGAAAAAAAAAAGAATTTTGAAGCAATGCTTCAGGATCAATTTAATTTGACCATTCTAGAGAGTTCTTTCCTCTCTCACGCCAAATCTCTTCCCTCATCTCACCATCTCTCCTTCTCTCTCCTCTATCTCCCTCTCTCCTTGATTACTTCGGCGAATCGAGCGCCGATCAGAGAACGGAAAATACCGTTGGATCTTTCATAGGAGCGTCATAGGCACCACTCCTGGAGTAAGGTAAACCCACTCTTTCTCCTCAATTCCTCTCAAATCTTCAACCTAACTGACGATCTGAAACCACCACGTGGTTTTAGGAGCATTTCTCTTCTAGTCTAGTGGAGTAGATTTTTGAACTATACTTTCCAAGCACCACTCCAAGGCTAGGGTAAGATTTAGAGAATTAAGCAAATTGGTTGTTCTTGGGAGTTTAATTGTTTATTTGGAGTTTATGGACCTAAGAAATGTTAAAATAGTATTTTATTTGGCATTGATTTGATTGAACTAGGGTTATTGAATCAGAGTTTGGGTGAGCGCCGCAGACATCTTTTTGGGGTTCCTGCTGGCGTAATTTTTAAAAACCAAGTAAAGGGAATAGATTAAGCTAGTAATTTTGTGACTCAACTGGTTAAAATGGAAACTATATGTGTGAGTATATATATATGATTATCATGTGGGTTTTGAAAAGCCAATCGTTTGAACAGTGATTTTGAGCCTAGGGTTGTGTTATTAGTTATTATTTGCGAAAATGGAATGATTAAAGTAATGAATTTTCTGGATAAATTGTGGAGATAATTTAACGTGTATTTTTAGTAAAACAGATGATGAACATAGGTTAGCTTATTATTTTAAATGATATAATTATGCATATTATTCAAATCGTGTGGCATGAGTAAAGTGAATATACTGTGTTGAATTATGATATATTTATGAGATGTTGGAAATACTGAAATGTGTTGAGAATATATATTGTGTGTGATTGTTTAAAACAAAGCTAAATGTGAATGTTAAATTGCAAGTTATGGTTTGAGAATTCTGGTGGACCATAGTAGGCATAGTATTATTGCGCGTGATTATTGAAGAGCTAGTGCACCCACACGTCTTAGAAAGAGTGTGGAGACGGGATGGTCGATTGTGCTGAGAAGGGTAGAGTCCCCTTGGAGTCTAGACCAGTATGGGAACAAGTAATCTGACTTATAGACTGAAGAGGTTGTTATTGATTTAACTATGGTGGGGTGACCAGGGTTAAGTCCAGCCTACAGGCCGCACAATCCATCATGGGGGGAAGCATGATAGTGTTTATCCATCTGGTAGTGAGTTCTAAATGCATAATTATAAATTTAACCAATGTATAACATGAGAATAGTGTATGTGAATACAAATTATGTGATGTGAAATGTGGGAACATATTATGCGATTTAATATATTATGCGATGCGACATATTATATAATGACAAATGTGAAATGAGATTACGTGATGTGCAATACTGAGAAATGTGAGAATTGAGATCATGAAGAGATGAGTATTATGGAGATAATAGATACAGAGTAAAGAATAAATGTATTATATATTGTAGTATTATATGTATTTGGGGCAAGGTAAACTCTCAATCTGAGGGCTTGCTGAGAAAGCCGAGTGCCCTGATAGGTATCAAATGTAGCCATACTAGGCTACATAATGTATTAGGGTAGAGGGAAGCTCTTGTATGGGTGGGTAATCTTCCCTATCCTTAGGAACCTTTGCTGATAAATAATTGTGTGAATGTGTGTGAATACGAGACAAACTATCCACCTGAGGGCTTACTAAGTAAGGTAAGTGCCCTGATGAACATCAGTTGTAACCATACCCGGTTGCATAAGGTATCAGAGCAGAGGAGTGTTACTTGTATGGGCAAGTAATCACCCCAATCCTTGGAAAACTCTCATTAATAAAATACACTACATGTGTGTGAGTAGGGATAGAGAATGATTTCATAATTGTGGTTTAATTTGTAAATGATGATTATATTTAATACACAAACCTCATGATAGTCACACACTGGTATTAATATATTGCGTCTTACTAAGATGTGTCTCACTCGATATGAATTTCATTTTTTTCAGGACCTTCGTGTGATCGAGCTCAGTGAGCTAGAGGCTGGGTTTGTTGGCATAGCATTTTTGTGAGAGAGTACAGATCTTGGATGTATTTTTGGGTTTATGTTTTAGTTTTCTAAAAATATATATGGATACTAGATGTTGGGAAATTTTTGGGATGTTTATATAGAACTCCGATATATTATTGAGGATGTTATTTATTTTTTCGCTACGTGATTGAGGTTATGGTATCAGACATAGGTGATTGGATCACATCACACCCCGAGCCCCACCTGGCGGGTTCGGGGCGTGACAGTGCCTACGTCCTTACCTTGGGCAAACCACCCAAGGATCCCACTATCTTACTCACTTAACTGGGTGGAGCGACGCTGTTTACAATATTCCTTACAGGGTAGAGTCCTCCTAGCTCACTTATTGGGCGGAGTCAAACCGTTTCTCCTTACAGGGCAGAGTCTCCCTAGCTCACTTACCGAATGAAGCCAAACAGCTTCTCCTTATAGGGCGGAGTCTCCCTAACTCACTTACTGAGTGAAGCCAAACTGTTTCTCCTTACAAGGAGGAGTCTCCCTAGCTCACTTACCGGGTGGAGCCAAACCGGTTGCAAGTATAAATTTTTTGTACAAATAAGTGCTTCTAAAGCAAAGATGTACAATTTAAAGCTCTAGATGCACTCTCAAATGATATGAAGTTAAGCTCAGTAAAGTAGGTGTATTTTTCTCATAATGTTTTTGAAATATTTGAACAAGATATATATGATAAAAACTTCAAAGATTCAATCCTAATAAATATTTTTCCAAAAATATTTTTCAATAAAAATGTAGGAGAATATAGAGATTTGCTTTCAAATGTTTTTTGCAAAATAAGATATATCTATGGAAGCACAAGTGCAAAGAGGCTTTTCAAGCACAATATATATTAATGTAAATATGTGCTCAAGCCCTTTTGAATAACTCTCAAAATTTCTCCAAAAATAATTTGTGAGATGAAAGAGAGAGGAGAAATTTGATGTGTAAAACAAAATCTTTCAAGCAATGTATATGAGTTTATATATGCTTAAGATTTTTTAAAAATAATCTCAAAACAATTTTCTCCCAAGAATATTTTTCAAAATGAAAGAGTGAGAGATTTGAAAGTACAAGCACAATAAATATTTTAAGTGCAATAAAAAAAATGTTCTCCAACAATGATGTTCAAAATAAGAGTGTAGGAGAAACACTATGTTCTCTCTCAAAAGTTTTTATTAAAGTAAAGTGAGTGGGAGAGAGTATAGAATTTGCCCCAAAAAGATTTTTGCGAATGAATGTGGGGGTAGAGCTTTGATTTTGAAAGAAAAATGCCCAAAATATTTAAGAGGATTTTCAAGCTAATCAAAAGTATTAAATGTGCTTTAGAATAGACTATATATGGAGCTCTCAAAATTTTTGACTATTAGGGACACAAGAATTAATTAATTTGTTTAATTACAAATTAATCACATTTTTGCACTGAAAATTTGAACAACCCGAGAGGTTCGGTCGACTAGGGAAGGTCCCGGTCGGCTGGCCTTTGTTAAATTTTCAAATTTCTACGAGGGCCGGTTGACTGGGTACAATGCCAGTCGGTTGGCCCTTGGTGATTTCCAAAAAACTAAGAAACAACATGATGGGCCAAAGTCCGGTCGGTTGGGCCTTGAATGGTCAGTTGACTGAGGTACTTTTAAGGCATATAGGTCAGTTGGGGCTTCAAAACTGGCTGAAATGAACAAACTAGTTGGCTGGGGCTTTCGTGCTCAAATTGGGCCTGTCATCTGGGCTTTGAAAATCAGGCCAAATAATAGGGTCAGTCGGCTGGGCGACTGATGCCTGCAAAGGGCCGGTCAGCCGGGCTCTTTGTAAAAATGAATTTTAGCCCCTTTTTCACCTTAAAACAATTTCAAAACCTTTTAAGTGATCTTAGTTTTTATGAAAAATATTTTTCAATGAAAGGTTAGGTCCCTTAAGGCCTGTCTATGGTTGGTCATGAGCTTAGCATCATATCATGAAAATCATGCATTATTACAAAACAATCTAAATGCTTTACAAATTAAATAACATATATCTTCTTTTTCTTATGCTCTTCACTTTTCAATGGAATACGCCAGACTGTATGAGCTTTAAGTCCCTCCTAACTTCCATTTTCCCTTTGTCTCATGTGCGTGCCAAAATATAAACCTATTCACATACTAAATACACACATAAGATACTTGTACTTTGTCATTATCAAAACAAGGATCGAACTCAAAAAGTCAATACACATACCTATAGTAACCAATCTACAACACCAACCTACTTCTCCCCCTTTAATCATTATCAAAAAGAGAGGAACAGGTCATTTAGCTTAAAATGCCTTAAAAGCATATTAAGACTAGCTTCCATGTTGGTAACGTGAGTATGTGTTGAACCAAAACGTTAATCTGCCTTGGTCGATTTTCATCGATAGTTTTCCCAAAAACTATCAACGGTTTGGTGCAGAACCAAACCATCAGTTTTACTAGATTGGCGGAAGCCAATGTCCCGGGGTCCTAGGGACTTATTTTGGCTAAAACAAGGGGTGGGTCTTTACCAACTCAAAATTATTCGATTTTAGGGAAGCCAAAAAATGTGAGTGCCTAGCGCGAGCTGCAATCTTTCTAAAGTTCCCACGAGGAAGAAGGCTAAAGCCCTTACTATAGATAGGGCGCCCCTTATTGAAAACTCAAGGAAAGCCTTTTTTGTATTATTGCACTCAAGTATGCGAAGAAAGCAACAAGCGAGAAAAGTCCTATATATTTTATTAGTAAAGCCTAAACGCCCTTTACTAATATAATATAAGGGCCTTTGCTCTGCTTCACCACCTGGTTAGATATGGAGCTAGAAAACGACTTTTATGGGCTTTAGCCCATTGCTAAAGCCCTTCTTCAGGACATCTTTAGTGAAGTGCCTCTCGGGTGAGAGGCACGAACGAGACTAAAGAACCTCTTGCGTTAAGTGCCTTTCAGGTGAGAGGCACGAGAGAGACACAAGAGGCGCAAGTTACGCCCTAACGAGCTTTGCGAGCCTCGGTTCTATCTAATCTCACTTCACTGTTCGCGGCTTCCATGATTAATTCCATACTTTATGAAGAATGAATAATAATTAAAATAAGAATTATATGATTGTAATTGATTGAGAAACAATTGATTGAGTACTTATGAGTGGAACTCTTAAAGGTAGTATGGAATAGATACTCTTACACGGGAAATTTCAACAATGAATAAATAAGAGTATAAGAAGAAATTTGTCTTCTTTATGAATCAACCATAAGTTGGTGAATGCTTAACAAATAATTGCATTACACAACATATTGATGCCCATGGTTGACTATGGATTTATATAAGAATGAATGTTCATTTGGAGAACCCATTATTGCTTTGAGATATTTGATAAGGTGAATTTCTTGTCTATTCAATGTTTGACACGAATGAGTATAAGGACCTAAAAAGTTTCCTTTTATCCTACCAAGTTTCATACTTGAGCCTCAAAGCGACACTTTATTTAGTTAAAGTGCGATAAGGGTAATACCAAGCCAGCTCATCACTTGGCTATCAGAAGCTTCCATTATTGCCACTATAGGGGACAAATTTTCCTCTAACGGTAAGAGATGATGAACAAGTTAGTAGCTCTAGGATATGTCCTTATAAGTTTTAGCATAATACATGATATTGAATTTTCCTAAACATTTTGTTGAGCACTTGAAGCTATTGTTGAGCAAATATCTCAACAAAGTGAATCTTAGATAAGAGGGAGATAATTCCTATGTCAAGATAATCTCTCCTTGAATTACTTTGGTATTGATTCCATATAAGCATCTAAATAATGACTCATATATATCTTGGTATGGGATGCTTATCCGATTTGAGTGTAGCCCAAGGGCTATTTGCTAATTCAGTACAATCATGATTTCAAAGTAATTATAAGTGGACATTTTCCTTAAAGATTTCATGCTTGGGATTTAAGCATGATAAGTATGTCCTTACAATTTGGTGATAAGCTTTTAGGGATATATGAAACTTTCTTTAACAATGCTCTTGGTAATAGGAGACATGTTCTCCCAATTAGCCACTAACAGAAAAGTACCATAACTAAGTATATGCTCATAATTTTGAGCAAGAATATAATATTATGAATAGATCAAATTGATTGTGATTTGTTAATCCATATGGAAGAGAATGCTTTTTCATTAACAATGGCTAAGAATTTTCCCAGAGGTCAAGCATAGAGGGAATACTCTATCTCGAGTCAATATAGCTAAGAATCCCTAGTAGACACTTCTAAATTATCCTAATGAGATATCTTTTGTTAAGTACTAGTAGATTATTGCTAGAAATATTTCACTAGCCGAATTATTTGTGATGACTGGATTTTCATTTTGAATGCCCTTGAATTTGGATCAAGCATTCAATGTCAATGTTCCAAGATGAGCTTAGGGTTGGATGGTATGCAATATTTAAGATGTCATGAATGACTTCCCTAAAACTCAATTCTTATGTAAGGGATAAAACATGTTATACTTTAGATATACTTACTATGTGTCCAAATTTAAGCATATATCATCAAAATTTATATAATTAAGGAAGACATCTGATGTAATTGGTGTATTCCTAAGTGGGGGGGATAAATTGGGTATTTAAAAAATTTTTCATAGGTCAAATCCAAATCATATTCAGTATAGCACAACCTAGGGTCTTTCTAAGCAGTCTCAATTCCCTTAAGTAATCAAGTATGCAAATATTTAAAATAGATATGGAAATTAAATATTTGCATACAAATATCACATCATATCCCATTTAAATTTAAAGGTATGTATGTAAAAATGATTTTCTAATCAATGTAAACATACACGAGTGCAGCATATCTCATTTAAATTAAATGTGTGCATGCAAATAGTTTTATTAGTGAATAAACAAGCATACACAAATGGAAATTAAAGTGTAGAAAGTAAATGAAATAAAGAGAGATAGACACACGATATTTGTTATCGAGGTTCGGCCAAACTAGCCTACATCCCCGCCTTAGGCATACCCCCTAAAGATTCCACTAACCTTGCTCACTTAACGGGTGGAGCAGAAATCGTTACAACCTCTCCTTATAGGGCGAGGTAAAACCCAGCTCAATTACCAAGCTGAGCCAAACTGGTCTCCCTTATAGGGCATAGACTCCTCAATTCAATTTATTGGGTTGAATCAAACTGGTCTTCTTTACGGGGTAGAGACTCCCTAGCTCAATCAACAGGCTGAGCCAAATTGGTTTATAAAACAATTTTTGTACAAAAAATGCTTCTGAAAATAAGCAGAGATGTACACATTGAAAGCTCTAAAATGCACTCTCGTATGATATGAAATAAGCTCAGTAGAGTAAGGTGATTCACTCAAAATAATATTTTCAATCTTTGAACAATGATGTATATGATAAGAACTTTGAAGATTTTAAATCCAAATAAATATTTCTCCAAAAATATTTTTCAATAAAAATCAGGAGAACCTAGGGTGTTTGCACATCAAAAATATTTTTGCAAATATATGATCTTTGATTAAAAAATGAAGTACGCAATGAAAAATTCAAAGATCTTAAACCCTCAAATAATCTTCCCAAAAATGATATTAAAAAATTATAGTTCCAAGGAAGCAAGGGTTTATGCTTAAAAATAATTTTTGCAATAAAGAATATAAGCTTATGAATCTTGCAATGGATGTACAAGATTCACATGCAATAATGAGTTTCCCAAAGATATTTATCAAGAATAATATGGGAGAAACTCAATGATTACTCTCAAAATGATTTTTGAAAGTAAAAGCTTAAGTGAGAGTAACTACTTTTAATGTAGAAGAAATAAATACCCAAACAAAACAAATGCTCTCTTTCAAAAGTATTTTTCTAAGGAATGTAAAGAAAGAGAGTGGGAGAGAATAAAAAAAAATTATCCCAAAAAGATTTTGCAATAAAAATAAAAGTGGGGGAACTTTGATTAAAAAAAAAATATTTAAGATGGTTTTAAAATTGATCAAGGTTGCTAAACAAAGTTATGAAGGGGGTATATATAGATTTATCAAAAATTTGACCGTTGGGGACATACTTGGTATTTTTTAAAATTATTTTATTAAGAAATTAAACATATTTAAGTACTAAAAATTAGACCAACTCAAGAGGTTCGATCGACTGATGCTAGCGTCGGTTAGCTGAGCTACGTTAAGATTTTGAATTTTTCTCTAGGTTTGGTCGACTGCGCAAATTTCCGGTTGAATAACCTTAGGCAATTCTGAACCCTTCATGGGTTTGGTCAACTATTCTGATGGCCGATTGGTTGAAGCTATTTTTCAACTAAAAGCGTCGATTGGTTGAGGAAGGTAGAATGGTCAAGTTCAGAGGTCGGTCGACTGTGGAAGCTAAGTTCAAAAAATGATCGGTCGACTGAGCCTTGTCAAAATTTGACTTCTGGCCTAATGTATGGTCGGTCGACTAAGCGAATTGTAACTTGAATTGGTTGGTTAACCGAGGTCAATAAATTCCTCAGTTATTGCCTTGATTTTGACCCTAAAGATATTTTAAAGACCCTTGTCTGATTTTAGCTTTTATGAAAAGGATTTTTTATTAAAGTGTTGGTTCCTAAGGTCTATCTATGGTAGGTCTTGAGCATTTAATCACATCAAGCATGATATGCATTATTATAGACCAAATAATAAAAACTAAAATGCATTACGAATGAAATAATAAATGTCTTCTTCTTTGCTCCTTTGATTTCATGGAATGCGCCCAATTGTGATCTTTACGTCCTTTATGACTTTCATATTTAGTCCCCTTATGTGTGTGTTGAATTATATACCTATTCACAAACTAAGTACACACATAAGATAATTGTACTTTGTCAGCATCAAAATAGGGATCGGACTCAAAAAATCAACAACATCTCTTATCCATAAGAGATGGATTTACTTACTAAAGCATGCTTTTGAATCCTTTATTCCAAACCTAAGTTATTCAACTCAGAATTACGAGGTTTCTATTTTCTCCCAAAAATAGGCTTGTTGAGTCCTTTACCTTGTGCATTTTGGAGGAATAATATGTTATGAAGACTAATGTCTTACGAAAGCAAATATTGTTTCATTCCTTTTTAATCCAAAAGAACAAGCCCGGGTATAGGGTTTGTGAGGGTGTGTATGCTACTTTATCCCATAAGCTATAGTCTATACTTTAAACAAAAATTAACCAATCAATAAGGATAAACGTAGTTAAAATATCATATTGGATTTATCATTTGAACTCATCATATTGGCTTATTTTTCTAAAGTCCCCAGCGTAGTAATCAAGCAATTTTTATGCGTAATTTGGAATTTTATACCTTGAGTGCTATTATGACAAATGCTTCCAATTTTGCACTATATAAACTTACTTAGTCATTACTATATATCCCTATTTACCTAGCTATTGGTTAAATCAACCTAAATTCTATTTTCTAAACCCAGATTCTAAAGAAGCAATAGTTTAACAAGACTAGGTAACTTGTTTAGGTACCCATTCTTCCTTGGGTCCTAAGGGGTTGATTTTCTTAACTACCCATTCTTACTTCCTTTCTTTGCCTCCAACACCTCTAAAAAAGTAAGAATAACGAATGTGTCATTTTCTTTCACAATACAAGCAAGTTTTGTTTACATGTGAAGGTTTTGTCTTATTAACCCTATTTTTGCTTGATGAGGTATAGCCATGTGATTTATAAGAGGAACCATAACTTAAATTCTTTTTGTGAAGATGATTTCTTTTTACTCCTAAGAATTTGTTGGGGGTTTCCTTTCCTCTTTTGAACTTGTCAATAGTTTTACTATGATCTTCATCTTTCTTTTTCAAGAGAATATTTTCTTTTAAAACATTTTCAATTTGATTTTTCAAATTTCCTACTTCTTGAAAAATTTCATGGTAAGCTCCTGAATTTTCATTTTTAGGGAGATATTTTCTTCTTTTAGGGGGGAACAAAGACAAGGTTCTTTTAGTTTGCATTTTGACAATTTTTTTTCTCTAGATTTATGTTCTTTCTTTTGATTACATCTAATTCATTATATATTTTAGTGCATGTGACTCTTAATTCATCATATGAAGGAGCATAATCATCATCATCATCAGAACTTACCTCCTTCTATTAGTCAGTCATTAAGCAAGAATGTGCTTCTTTCTCTATTTCATCATCGGTGGACAATCTATCCATTTCATCTCATGTAAGGACTCGAACCCAAGTGAATTCCTACACATAAATTTTTCAGCGGATGCAAATAAATCTAAATTATTTTTATTACCAAAGCACTAATTAGCTTTATTACAAATATATGTCTCAACTATTAAAATGCAAACTTCTAAAATTCTAAAAATACACAAACATATTCTAAATTATATTATATTAAATTTTTATTCTACTATGCTCTTTCTATTTCTACTCATGCACTTGCTACGCCAGATTTCTGGTACACTCTTCAAAATGATCTGAAATATAAAATAATAATTAGGGTGAAACGACGCTCAGTAAGTAAATAAGATTATTATTAGTGTGTGGCAAAAATGAGCTTTCAAAATATTTTAATTTCGTAAAATAATATTTAATACTATAACTTTAAAATTGCTTTAAAAATAAATGTAAATTTAAAAATTTATATATAAAACTTTTACTATCAGTAAAATTATATAATCATATACTATAACTGTTAAACTGAACTTTTTAACTTTTAAAACTATAACTATAATATTAAATCATGTATATATATAAATATACTTTTCCTTACTAAATCATTATCTAGGCACAAAAATGCCTCTGTTTACATAAACATACACTTTTTCTTCAATTCATCAATAGTTCTGTATACGTAATTAAATATGTATATACATGTACTGTAAAAATCATCCTTAGGCTTGTTAATTGTAAGTCATGTTTATCCCTATGATTGGGTTGTGCGGTTCAAAAACTGGATTTAGCTGGCTGACCGATCAAACTAAATCAACGTGCATCATCATTAAGTGAAATTTTCCCTATTAAACCCTGGTCCGACTCAGGTGTGCACTCAAGAGAAATCCACTACCATATAAAATCACTCTATAAACAGTGTGGGTGCACTCTGATCCGTTTAAACTTTAAGTTGCGATACCGAACATCTGTAACTTTGAACTTTTTTTGCCATAAGGAGTTTTAAAAATATTTTTATTATATAATTTGCACAATTAAAATAATATCATGAAAATCTCGTTGTTACTCATATTTTCATGAAATACGCAACGTAAAAAAAAATCAACTCATGTAATCTTTACTCATATTTTCGTGAAATATGTAATGTATAAATAAACTCATGCCACACAATTTTCGTGTTAAAAATATTTTCTTGAATAGAAATTAATGATATAAAATACTAGAGGGGTTTAAAACATTTCTTAACTCAAAAATAAATACAAGAATATTGAAGATAAAACTAGTATAACTAAATATGCGTAAAAATAAACTCAAGAAAATTTTATGAAAAACATAATCGAAATTTACTTACAAATAAACTTAGGTATGAATTTTAAATAAAAAAATTCTAACGTAATCAAATTTACTTACAAATGAATTCGGGTATAAATTTTAATAAAAAAAATTAACATAATCAAATTTACTTACCTCTTATTTACCCTTGTGCTACAATCACAACGAATATCTTTAAAAAAATGAGATCGAAAAGAGTGGGTGAGTGAGAATTTTAATTATAACAAAAATTCTCCATCTACCACTAATTCTTTCACTCACTAATCCTTATTTTCTTTTGGAAATTTTTTGTGAAAAATGAATGTTAAGAGCTCCCTATTTATAGGAAAATTTTGGGAAAAAAAAATTGAATTTATAAAAGTGTAAGGAGAGGGGTGAAATTATATTTTTTTTAAATTAAAGAATGGGCATGTGATGGGTTAGGCATGAGTTAGGTATGGGATAGGGATGGAGGTCATGTGGGAGTGCTTATCGACACTCCTCTTTAATTAACTTTTAATTAATTACTTAATTAATTATTTATTTATTTTATTTTTTTAATTTTTTTTAAAATCATTATTATTATTATTATTATTAAGTCATGTTTTAGTATTATTTTTTTAAAAAAATTAAATTCAAATTTTGAAAACTCATGAGGGCCCCACCTGGTCTTGTGGGCTCCACACAACTTTGAGACCCAAGTGGGCCATACGTAACTTCAATAGTCCTCATATGATTTTATGAGCCCTACATAATTTCGGAACTCATGTTGACCCCACACGACTTCGGGACTCATGTGGGTTCCACACAGTCTTGTGGGCACCACATAGGATACCTATATTATTATTATTATTATTATTATTATTATTATTACCATGTATTTCTATAAATTATGTTTATTAAAACACTATTTTATGTATATGTACTTATTTACGTGTACAAATAGTGTTTATCCTATTTATCTTATGAAATTTCATTTTGACTAGACCGACCTCCAAGGAGCGATTGAGCCACAATGGTTTCTGAGCATTCACTAAGACAAGATCTTTCTTAAGCATCAAACATGGAATCAAGGATCCTACAGAAGAGCACTTCTCTATCGATATTAACTTAATAAGCATTTTTGTTATTATTATTATTATTATTATTATTATTATTATTATTATTATTATGTTTTAATCGTATATATATTTTTGGGTCATCACATCCCAAGTAGCAACATTCATGGCATTATAATCCCTATTTTGAAAATTCCCTTGGTTTTGGTTTAAAGGGCAATTCACCATGCCGTGCCTAGTGTTATTGCAATCATAGCATTTAATGTTATTATTGCTTGACTTTTCTATTCCTATTTGTTGCCTTCTCTTAAGAGTTTTTTAAGTTTTCTTGTGAAGAACACAATATCATCCTCACTATCTTCATCTATGTCTTGGTGAGTAGCGCTAGATGAATCCAATCTTAGGCTTCTCTAAATTTCTTGCTTCTTCAATGGTTTGGAGAACTTTGTGAATATAATCTTCTAATGAATAAGTTCTACCAAGTGCTCTTAAGTTGTTTATAAGGTGTGTGAACCGAGTGATCATGGATGTAATTTCTTCACCTTCATTTATTTTAAACATCCCATATTCTCTAACTAACATGCATATTTTTTATTTTTTTAATCTTGAGATGTGTCTCTATAGGTATTTTGAAGCATATCCCATATTTCTTTTGTGGTTTCACATCCGCAAATACGACTATATTCAACATCATTTAAAGCACATTTAAGACAATGGCTTGCTTTAAAATTGAGTTGTACTAACCTCTTTTCACTCATTGATAGCTCCATTATAGTGTAATGCCCCGAACCCATAAACCCGGGTCCGGCACGTTATACCTGATCAAATCCTGACATTCCATACATATGCAGCGGAAAACATAAACATAATCTCCATATAACATAATACCATAAAATCGTAATATACTAGAGTTTTCTATTTTCTATCTATAAATCCATAAAATCCAACCATCACCTGCATTTCCATATATTCATACATCTCCAAAACATTTCTGTATGTTCACAACCATTCCATTCTCAACATCCTTAAAACATAAAGACATAAAACATAAACATTTCCATTTCCAAGATAGTATCAACATATACCCTATTTCTTATATAGTCCTCAAAAATGCTAAAAATACCCTCAAGCTCCTAAGCCCGATCTCGAGGATGTCCTGAAAGAAATATTCATATTCGTGTGAGACACATCTTAGTAAGGGAAGAAACACATATATTAAAATAGCGTGTGGCTAACATGAGGTATATAGATATCATTTTAATACATTCGCAAATCATTGCATAACATTGAAATCGTTTTCTGAAACTAAACAATCACATGCAAATTTTTACTCATGAGATTACTCAAGAATAGGGGTGATTACCCCCCCCCCCCATACAAGTAGCACCCCTCTGCTCTAATACGTAGGTAACCCTAAGGTCACAACTAAAGCATACTAGGGCACTTACCTTACTCAGTAAGCCCTCAAGTGTTAGATTAATCTCATACTCACGCATTCAACAATAGTTTACCAGCAAAGGCTTTAAGGATAGGGAAATCTACCCGCCCATACAAATAGGTTCCCTCTGCCCTAGTACGTTATGCAGCTACTGCCACATCTAAAACTGCTAGTGCACTCACCTTTCTCAGCAAACCCTCAGGTGAAGAGTTCGCCTTGCCCAATCATAACATGTTATACGTACATACATACTTCTAATATCATAATACACCATTCTTTTCAGTCATTATACATTCATACACATTCATTCATGTTCATAACTTAACTTTACATTTTGTTTCACTTTAAGTGACTCTTTCCCATTTGTATCATTCACATTTCACATTTCATTTCATTGCACTGTCATTCCATTGTCATTTCATTGCATAACATTTCATTTTAATACTTCGTACTACAGTTGGTCTTTAGCCATCATTTGTTAGTTTCCACATAGAAATGTGCTAGAATCTGCTACAGTTAGTTTCCACATAAAAATGCGCTAGAATCTGCTAACATGACTGTCTTTCAGTTGTCTTACATTTACATAGTTGCATTTAACATACATAAGCAACATTGTCCATATCATATTTTATTCATAACACTTTACTTGCTTAACTTGCATCTCATACATTTAACATATATTTGCACCGAATCTTATACCACACAATTTAACAATACAATTCATATACATTCCTTAAAAATAAGCCAACCAACATTTAACATTTATATACTGAAAATACATTTCATTCCTTACTTACTTCCTTAGAAAATTCCTTTTCACTTTCATTCGTTTACTTTCACATATATATAACTATATAAACATCCCTAGGCTCAGAAACATAATTTCATAGCTGACATTTTAAACCCACATATAAACATATATACATAAATAACACAAAATCCATTTTTAATTCATGAAAAACTTGAGTTAATATATAAATTTTCCCCTTACCTGACTTTCAAACTACGCCTGTAGGATCCCTGAACTGATACCTACAGCGTTCACCTCGACCTTGAATCCAAAAATCCTAACTTAATTAAAATAATTTCCAATTAACTTAAATCTTAAAGAAAATACTTATTTACTATTTCCTAGGCTCCAAATAACAACATTCCTTAAGAAAATCCTAAAATAAATCACTTACCTTGATTTTGGGATGTTTCCCAAGTCTCACAACCCTACGATAAGCTCCTACAGCTTTGAAGAGAATGATCCCACGAACCTCATGGTGGTTCTGGATCATCAAATCGGGTCAAAATTGGCTCGAAATCAAAGAGAGAAGGCTGGAGCTTCTTTTTTAAAGAGAGAGAGAGAGAGAGAGAGAGAGAGAGAGAGAGAGAGAGAGAGAGAGAGAGAGAGAGAGGAGAGAGAGTTCGAGAATTCACGCTGAAAAATGAAAGAATTTCAATTTGTAGGTAGGGCTTCGTTGACGAGACACGTGGGTTCGTAGACGAGGCACTGTAGAGTCTTCATCGATGAGAAGATACCTTTATTGACGAAATTCAGGGTTTTCAAAATTCTCTCTCGGGATTTCTTCATTGACGAGAAGCTGACTTCGTTGACGAGTTTTGAAGGACACTCGTCGACGAATACATGACATTCGTCGACGAGGCCTATTATTTTCTTCTAATTTCTTTCCTTTTTTCTTCATTATCCATTAATCCATTTCATTTATCATATTTTCTAATTATTTAAATTCCCGGGTCATTACATATAGCCTTCGGAATATCGTAATGGAGAAGTTTGCATTCGAGAAGTTTCCATTCGAGATAATCTTCCATAAATCCAAGTCGTATGATTGAATGAAGACGATCATTCGATTTTTCCACGAGAGTTAGTTTGCGCCTTTAAACCTCGGTGGTTAATATATGGATCATCTTAGGGAAGAAGAGGTGTTCCATATATGTTGTTGATCTTTTCGCTCTGGAATTTACTCTGATAACTCAAATGCTTTGCTCTGATACCACTTGTTGGTCCTAGAGTCAAGTCTAGAGGGGGGTGAATGGACTCTTTTGAGTATTTTTTATTTTCTGTACAAAATATAAAACTTGGCAAGATACAAGCAATTATATCACAATATGTAAAATATAAATCATGCACAAGACATAAAATAAAAGAGTAGGGAAGAAAATCTCGACAAACAATTTTAATGTCGTTCAGCCTCTTACCTATGTCGACGTCTTGAGATACACTCAAGGATTCCACAATCCACTATAAGCCTCTTTCACCAGTGAAGAAGCCTTTACAAATGGGGATTTGAATTTTCTAGTCGTTATATACCTAGAAATTTGAAATCCCAAAAGGTCTAGTCAAATGGGACAGGGTACAATCGATTGGCCCTAAGGCGATTTCAAATTTCGCAAGAAACTGTCTGCTGGGCCTGATGATCCGGTCGAATGGGCTTAAGGCCGGTTGACTGGGCATTGAACATTCAAACTGGCGCCGATTGGCTAGGCCTTCTAATTATATCCATTACGCATGCTTTGGTTGACTGGGCATAACAAACCTTGAATGGCCAGTCGGCTGGGCCATATAAAATTACATTTTTGGCCTTCTACACATGCCGGTTGACTAGCCTCAAAAGGATTTTAAAGTAGCGGTCGGCTAGACCTTAATATAATTGCCCATTTGCACACATTGGTCGACTAGGCCTGGAAGGTTTTAAGAGACCGGTCGGTTGGGGCCTTTGCAAGTTTGGCCATGTGCACGCTCCGGTCAACTAGGCTGGTATGGCTAGTCAACTAGGCCCTTTTAAAAATTAAGTTTTGCCTTTTTTTAAGTTCAAACTCATTTCAAAACCTTTGTATAAGTTAAGCATTTTATGAAAAAGGTTTTTCATGAAACTTGGAGTCCTATGGTCAATCTAAGGTCATTAATGAACTTCAAATTAAACCATATAAAATGCATGCACATTCAACCCTAATTACTATTACAGTTAAAAAATAAACAAAATCTTCATACTTTTGCTCCTTTGCAATCCTATGGATTACGCCGAGGTGTGATCTATTAGGTGCTTTCATAGCTTCCATATTGCATCATCATCTGTGCCTTCTGCATCATGAATCTGTTCAAAGACTAAACACACAAATGAGGTGTTTTGGTTTGTCATAATCAAAACATGGATTGGACTCAAAAAGTCAACAGTGGGGGATCCACTGCAATAGATGAAGTAGCAAGTAGCAAAGGAAATGAAGGACAAGGGGGTTTCAAGGTTGCAAAAACACATACTTATTCATACATGCTTGCCTAAAGGGTATTGATGGTATTGTACAAGTCAACTTGGATCTCTAAAATAGTAGGGGAAGTAATGCAATAGTGGTGATAAGTTCTAGGAGCATCCATTAGGTGGAGCATCCATTATTTTTCTTCTACTACTAGATGTAGCATGGTGCCACATTGCATCATATGTTAACTTGTCAGAATACATTCTCTTGAGAGGAACTGATGCTCATAGGCATGGATAAGAAGGATGTGTAATCATGTGAACTCATGCTCTGTAATGTTATATGTGAAATGAATGCATCCTTGTTTTATTAAAACTTTGTGTATGATAAATTGTCTTAAGAGTTAAATTGCTAGATTTTGGTGTAAATACAGGTAGCCATCATTTGGTTGACTAGTGAATCCTTAAAGAACCTTATGGAATTATGTTTTCACTTGTTAACCGTTGAGCCTAAACATGCAAACTAATTTCTTCTTAAGTCAATAAACTAGAACAACCTTAAGTTTGGAGCCCTTATTAAATGAAAATTCAATTGAGACATTGGCAGATGTCAAAATGAAGGTAGGTTATCTTTCAACTATCTTGTTAAATATGAATATGATCCTCTGTTAAGCCCAATTAAGCCATACATTTATTTCTTCATGACTTGTTATAAGATCACCCCCACACTGAGGTAGTTCCGTGGGTATGGAGGAGAAAATGAGTAAAAATGAAAAGTCAAAAAAAAAAAATCAAAAGAAGATCAAAACCAATTTAAAAGAGTGAAGCAAAATGCAAAAAAATTGTTAGGGGAATATTGAAAAATAATGACGGTAAAACCCTCTAACGGTGATCTGTTTACTAATTCAAAACCTCAACTAAAAAGAAATTTGAGCCTTACAATCCTTTCCTTCTATAGCCCGTTATCTAAGCCTGCATTACTGTGATGCCTTGTGTTTATATATATATATATATATATATATATATATATATATATATATATATATATATATATAGTCAAATACCTTTGTTACCATCATAATAATTAACAAAGTCTATCCAGACCCAAGGTGGGGTACAGGGGATACACCTGTCCAAATTCATATTTTATCTATGCAGCGGAAAACATAACACAACCAAAATTTAAATACAATACCAGGGTACTACAGTCTTCCAAATATATACATACCAACCCCCGAAAATCATCAAATCCTCCAAGTTTGCACATATATTTACCTAGTCCCAAAATAAGAACATACTCTGACTAATAATAATCTACTCCTCCTCTATCTTGGAGCTCAATCCGCCTGACGTCATGGATTTCCTAAAATGTTTAAAATCTATGGGTTAAGACACCTCTCAGTAAGTAGGAATAAATTATTATCAGTATGTGGAAAATGAGTTTCAGTGTATTACATCATGTTCATAAAAATATTAATTTAACTGAGGAATCATGGAAAACTATACTCATATCCATACACACACACACACACACACACACACACACACACACACACACACACACACACACATATATATATATATATATATATTTGTAACCATATACTTTTCTAAAAAATATAATCATTCTCAATAAATATCTCTGCGTACAAAAATATTATATCTGTCAAAGTACAATCATATGAGTGTATCATGTCTATAATAAGGTATACATTCATATCATCGTCATGTATTCACCCCACATGACCGGGTTGTGCAACCTGAAGGCAGGACCTAATTGTGGCTGGCCTACCAGGTTAGATCAAAATACCTCATTTGTAATACGATTAACCCATCGTAGCCTGGTTCGGACCTAGGAGCAGTCAATATCTCTTTGAAGGTTCAACCGACTTCCATTACCATCACGCTCCCCAAGTTGTGTGGTTGTACTAACTCATTCACTAGCAACGTTACCGTGCCCTCATATCAATTATCAACCGGGTTCTCATTTCCATCACTCATTATACATATAAATCCATTTCCAAAATTTTCATTTCTCATAAGCATGCTCAAGCTCATGAGTATCCATGCGTATATACCACATCTCGTCTATAACTCATGGTTGTTCATCAAAGCCCATAAGTATCCATGTGTTTGTACCACATCTCGTCTGTAACTCATGGTTGTTCACCATATCTATTAGTATAAAATCATCATAATCATCATATCTGTATATATCATATATCATCATATCATATCTATTAAAAACATGTTTGTGTAAATCTCATTTCATCATATCTGTGTAAGACATATCTGTTCATATCTCATATCAAAATAACTATTTATATCTCTACATAAGCCATATTACATCATATAATATATTCATCAATTTATTTTTCAGTAATCAAAATCATTTCTCATGCCACACAAATTTTCAGTAATATATAACTATATAATGATTGTCCAATAAAATATTAAATAGTTCCAAAACTATTATTTCATATATGCTTGATAAGTCAAAAAATTCACATATAATATTTTCACATCATATTTCGATTTAATCAATTAGACTTCTCAAGAGTCCTGACATAATTTATTTCCCTTACCTGATTCCTGGAGATATGCCCGCAGGGATCCTACTGTAATGTTTGCGGCGTTCGCACAAATTTCTGTATTAACACGCCCTAGTTTAGTTAGCTCGACCTCGGAATAATTACTATGCTAACATCCCTAGGCTCACACACACTCGTTAACCAATTAAATTCTAAAGAAAACACGAGTATGATCCACCTTCCATATTTAAATTTAATTTCTAACATATTTAAAAACACCAATATGATCAAATCCCCGAAATTTAATCTAATTCCAAAATATTCCCAGAAATCTAATTTAATCAAATCCCAACAATTTAACTTAATTCAAAAATATTCCCCAGAAATTCTATTTAATCAAATTCCTGTAGTTTAACTTAATCCCATAAATATTTCCAAAAATCTAATATAATCCAATCCCGTAGTTTAATTTAATCCCAAGAATATCCCCAAAAATCTAATATAATCAAATACTACAATTTAATTAGTTGAATTTTTAAAATAACAAACATAATTTGTATTCCTCACCATAGCCTTGGAGTGGTGCCTAAGACCCCCAAATCAAAAATCTGCTCTGAGTAACTTGCTCAGAATCGAAGCTAAGACCTTATTAGCCTTGGTATATTCCTAAGAGGAGGGGGAGTGAGAGGTGCAATCCTTGGCTACACCAATACAAGGATTCCACTAATGGCTCACTTCACAGGTGGAGCGGCACCGGTTACAACTAGGTCAATTCAAGGGGCTGACCTAAACCAACACACCTTACCAGGATGACGCACCTAACTTTCCTAACGAAGTCTAAGCTAGTCCGGGACTATTCAACAGAGCTAGTCTCCCTATTCAAGCCCGTGCCTAGAATACAACAAATGTGTAATACTAGTTTGCATACATGGAAATATGCTTCTTACACTAAGCAAATTATGTACCTCAATATGAACAAGTAATAATCAATCCACACCAAACATGTAAGAACTGTAAGCTCAGTGGTGTATATGTGCAATCTACACTTAATATAAAGATTATACTCAATCAAGCACAAGAGTGTTCAAGAAAGCTAATCTTGGAAAACAAAGTATATGAAATCTCAATGTCAAATTAGTGTTTCAAAGATGCTAGTAATATTATTCAAACGAACTCAAAAATATTTTCTCAAATTGTATCAAGCACAAGAATTGTTTGAAAACAAGCTTTATAAAATATTTTGCACACAAAAATAATTACTTAAGGAATCTTGCAATAGCCAAACTCTCAACAAAAATCAGATAATACAAATATCAATGAAAGTATAGGGCTATTGGGATAAAGCACTAATAATCTAAACACTCTCTCTAGGCTTGGATGTTCAAAGAAAATGAAGTAGAGGAGTATTTGGGATAGTATTTGGCAAAATAGGCTTCTTAAATTTGAGAGCATTTTTCATTAATGATCTTGCTAATCTCTGTCTAATTTTTGCAAATGAGCCCCTATATATAGAAGTTGGGCAAATTATGACCGTTTAGGACATGCAAGGTATTATTAGGATTGTTTAAAAACATTTAAGCATAATTAACCCTATTTAAAAATTTAACCACGGTAAAAATATTGGGGCAACCAGAGAGCACCAGTCGACCGAAGTAAGTTCGGTTGACCGAGTTGTGCATAGTTCGATCGACTGGGTACAACTTAAACTACAAGTTTGGTTGACCAATCATGGAGGTTCCAGGGTGATTTTCCTATTTAACATGGTTCGGTCAACCAAGAACCTTTTGAACTATCTAGTTTGGTCGACCAGATCGTTGAGTTCTCACATGTGGGAACTCGGTTGACCAGGTGGTTGGTATGCAATTTTGGCACGGTTGACTAGATGGTCAAAGTGTAAACTCCTAGAGAGTTCGGTCGACTAGGTGATAATGAACTGAGTAAGTTTAGTCAACCGAGCAGTGGTCAAACTGTTGACCCGATCCTGAATTGGTCGACCGGGAGAATTTGTACTTGAGTAGTACGATCAACTGAACATGCAACTTAATTGCATTTCAGCTCTATTTAATTATATAATCACCCTTTCCATTTGACCATATATATATATATATATATATATATATGCATGTATGAGTGTCCTAGGGTCATTCTAGGTTTTTTTAGGACACCAAAAAAATTCGGCGTCGGTTGACCTAAGGGTGCCCCCTATGGTCCTTATAAGGTTATGATTTTGTGTAGGGACCTAGAGTTGTTCTAAGGTCTTTGAGCTTTGTAGTTCTACATGCATGATATGCACCAATTATTATAGACCATTCCTACTTAATTATTACAGACCCGAACTAAAATTAATATAAATTATTACAATGAATATTCAACTAGAGTCTTCATTTTACTCCAGGTCTCCGAGTGCCATCATATGATATTGCTAAAATAAACTTGCACATCAACTCAGCAGATATTAAATACTAGAGTATTTGTTATAATCAAAACAGGGTATGTCCCATAAGGTTAATAATCTCCCCCTTTTTTATGATGACAAATATTTGCTTACTTCTCCCCCTTTTGGAAACATCAAAAAGGGCCTAAATAAACATTTAAGCATATAGGCAAATAATCATCTGAATACAAGATATGTTTGGGAAAATATTTTTAAAAAATTCAGCAGCATGGCGTTTGAAAACAGAACATTTTTCCTAAAAATACCTGTATACAAAAGACCTGATTAAGTAATATATTTACAAGATATCCACAACTACTTACTCAAACAATTCATTATCCTCAAAAATATAAATATAACTATCAATCATGCAAGAGATATGATAGTCATGCATTTTATAGCACAAACAAATTCATATAGTATATAAAATAATGACAAATTTAGCAATTTAGCACACAAACTATATAACTGGTTATTAAAATGATTTAAATGACATGAAAATGAGGTTAGACCAGAAGCATACACAAACCATTGCCATTGAAACATATCATAAGACCTGTGGAAGATTTGAATTAAAGGCACACGACAAATGATACCAAAAATAAAGTTTGAGCATAAACACAGTTTAAGTAGTTCGCATGCATTTTCATATGAAATTACCGAACCAATTATGTGACTTTAAAACATATATGTACATAATAATAATGAGGCAAGAGAAAAAGTTTGAGTTTTAAAAATAGTTCTTACCATAAAGTATTACAATAAATATATATGTATATAAATATATATATATTTATATATATCTCCCTTGTTATATTTGCTTAAAGTACTGGGGGTTGCTTGACAAAAACAATTTAAAAATCATGTAAGCAAGCAACATTTTTTTAGTTTGTTAAATAAGCACACAAAATGAAATATAACGAGAAAACTACAACCAGGATGATCTTAAAGATTTAATAATTATATGCAAAATCATATGGCAAACACAAACAACTTGTGGCAAAATAATAAATATCAACTTAAGATTTTCACAAAGATCATTTCATTTAAGCCTCAAAAGTTTGTGAGCATAATATGATAGACATTTTAATTTAAGATGCTCTCCCTATCGATTTGAATTATAGTTTAGATGCAACAAACTACTTATACCGGATAGAGAATTATTTCATTATGCCAAGTAGTATAAGCCATCAATCTAAATCTTTAAAATCAACTATACTGAGTATTTGTCAATTGCATTTATCACTTGATTAGTATAGTTGTCCTTATAAATCATAGATGCATCAGAGAGTATATATTGAGGCGTGCTATAATGTTCATGACCCAAGAACATTCCATATCAAATCATAAGCCTTTAAGCTCTGGATATAATGTTTAGGGTATTCTTAAGAGCCTTGATATTCAGTAGATGAAAGTTGATGATTATGTTAGAATGAAGTTTAATTATCTATTTGGTTTCACTCATCCTTTCAAAAATGTTTTAATATTAATTTTATCATAATCATCAAGGTTTTGGTTTGGGAAGATTCCTATTGAAATTTCAACAGCATGCCATCTGTAAATCGGACATTTTCCAAATTTTCATGCACCAAAACCTGATATAGATTCAAGCAATCAATTCAAAATAGTTCAATTTGAGCATGTGAGAACCTAAAATTCACTATCAGCATGCAATTCTCATCAACTGCATCCGCCATGCAGGAGACATTCTATATTAAGCATGCATTTCAGTAGTGTAGTCAACTCAAGATATTTTGTTGACCTTATAGGTCACACTTGGTTTTGATAATGACAAATACTCCTGTATTTAATAAATATCTAGTTTATGTGCAGGTCCATTTTAGTAGATCATTAATGGCACGTGAAAGCTCAAAGCTTGGAGACAAATTTATGCTCTTGATTGAAATATTTTTGTAGTTCAATTTGTCTATAATAGTAAGTAGGACTCTGGTTTGTAATAAGCTCACACACATCACATGTATGATTTATTACGTAAGCTCAAACAAACCGTAAATGAGAAATGACCTTAGAAAGACCTTAGGATTTTCCCTTCAGTCGACCAACACCGAACTTTTTTGGTGTCTTCAAATTGGACCTCAAGTGACCTTAGGACACACACATTTACGCATATGTTTGTTAGGCACTTTATTAGGGTTTGTATGCTTCAAGATTGGATCGAAATGCACACATGGTGCACTTTCAGTTGACCAGCACAGTCAGTTCATTTTGGCCTGGTCGATCGAAACCTCCTTGAGTCAACTGATTGACCAAGGCCCCGGTTGACCGAACCAAGTAGTTCAAAAAGCCCTGGTCGACCGAAACCTCCCTGGGTCAAAAGTTTGACCATCTGGTCGACTGAAACAGGTTGTTCAAAAAGCCATAGTCGACCGAAACCTCCCTGGGTCAAAAATTTGATCATCTGGTCGATCAACCCTTTTTGTACTCCAACTACCTGGTCGACTAGAGGGTCCTCGGGAGAAATCCCAACGGTTTAATCAACCAAACCAGCCAAATTAGAATGGACTGGTTGACCAAACCTCTGAAAATTGAGAAATCGCCCTCTCCTGGTCAACCGAGCCCTTAGTTCAAAATTTCCCTGGTCAACTGAACTATATAAGACCTGGTCAACCAAAACTACTTTGGTCGACCGAACCTCTTGGGTTACCTTGATTTTTACCACAATTAAACATTTTTTAAACAGGACTAAAATATTTGAAACATCATTAAACTTTCTTAATAATACCCAATAGGTTCCCAACGGTCAAATATTTTGGTGTGTCTATTTATACTCTTTCATTTAGTAGAATTAAGCATCGATTAGAAAAAATAGAAAATAAAATTCTCTTTCAAAGAAAAATATTTCTCATTGCTCATATTCTTCCAAATACACTCTAGCTTACCTTCAAAAGTTGTTAAATCATTTGTAAGTGTTCTTGAGTGTTTAGATTGAAAGGTTTGCACTCTCTTTGCTGTGAGATTGTTTCATTTTGTTGAGAGCCAAACCTAAAAGGATTCTTAGGGGACTTTGCTGATAAGTTCATCCTAAGAAGACTTTACTAGATCTTCTAAGATTGCATATTCGTTGCAACGTCTTGAGAAGCTCACATTTGCTTTTTGTTGCAGAATATTTTCCAAATCATTTACAAATATCTATCGCTCTTTATTTTGAAAACCATTTGAGGAGATATTTTTTTTTGAGGTGAAACATCTTTGTTGCAATATTTATTCACTCATATTTTTGCTAAAAACAAAGATCATATATATTTTGCAAGTCCAAGAATATACATAATTATGTGATTGAGATACTCTACTGATTGACATTCTTGAGGCTTGTTTGATATTCTGTGTAAGCACGTTTGATTGAATATTTTGAAATACACAGATTATTATTATTGACACTCTAACGTGCATACTACACTGATAGAATATATATTTGAGAGTTGAACTATTTAGACCACACTGAGCTTACATTTTAAATCATTTGTGGTGGTTGTGATTGTGCGCATTTGGGGTACAAATCTGCTTTACATGAAAGCACCCTTATACTGTACCTTTTGATTGTATATCTAAAAGATTCCAGGTGTGGCCTGAGGGGGTGGTAATCGAGTCCGGTAAGGATTGGTGTAAAGGTTGAGGTCAGCCTTGTGTTAATTTGCCCTGGTTTGTATAGGTGCCGCTCCACCCGTTTAAGCGAGCAAGTTATTGTGATAATCCTTGTGCTAGTTAGCCAAGGTGGGGACGTAGGCAGTTGGCCGAACCTTGATAACATATCTGTGTGTCACCCATTTCTTTACTGCTTTCTGGTGCTTGTGAAGTTGATTAAACTACTTTATTTAATTTATGATATTACTCGCACTAGATTGACCATAGGATTGTGAACATACTGCTGTTAGGAGGAATACCTAGGGGAAAGATTTTAAAAATACCAATTCACCCCTCCTCTTGGGATCACGGTAAAGCTAACATATTTAGTATTGCTCAATAGTAGAGGTATAAACTATCCATCAAAGACATTTTAGCCATTAATCAAATCATGGATAGTGTTCTGCAATGCTATGCACATATAAGCATAAAGGCATAGACGATATAAGAATATGAGAGCATTCAAATATATAGATATGAACGATAATGCTCCCCTTGAGTTATGCACTAATCCATTTTATGCCTTTTTCATTTTTCAATTACTTAGCCAAGGTATTTAGATTTTTCATGATTTAATCTTGGCTAAACATGCTTAGGCTTAAAGGACCAAAGATTCACATACAATACTTCTTTAGGGCCATAAGCCAATGTATGCCTCTTTACTTATGAATTTCAAAATATATGATAGAGGCTCAAGTTCAAATGGGTTTTCTTTCTTAACATTCATGCATAGGTTTCTTAGTTATTGCATTTTCATATATGTTGAAACCTATGGCAATCATATTAGCCATTTAACTTCATTTAAGATATGAAGCTCTAAAAGATTTGACTTGAAAGTTAAGAGCTTTGTGTGAGAAGTAAATAATAAATACTTTTAAAGATTAAAATTTTATTTAAGTTCAGAAGAGTATTCAGAAGTGATCACATGAGGACAGTATTAAAATAGTTTTATGATAGTGCATCCAAACCATTTTGACAAAGAGCAACAAGGAGAATATGAATTTTTTATTATAGATCTTTGGACAATGGAATGTATCCTTTAGGTATAATTATGATATGAAGCAAGGATACGACTGGTGAGTAAAAGGGATGTCTTATTATGAGCACTCAATATATATATTAGTCATTTATGACCAATAGTGCTTCAAGCCTAAAGTGATGACTTGGTTTTGATTTAGGCTTTTCATATTCAAAAGTGAGTTTAGGGTATAGTGATATATGATATAAGATGGAACACTACCACTCAATTTTGTGCAATGGACAACAGTGACTTAACTTAGCGTGTTATACTTAAGCATGAGTTAAGAATTTGAAATTAATTACCTGGAAAAGATGTCATGTCCATTTGGAAGTGAATGTAGATACTAGGTTTATATATTTTAACCCCGAACCACTCCCTAAGCCTACAGTCATCACAACCCCTAAACCTAGGAAATAAGGGAAGATTAAAATATTTATACAATTTCTATTGGAATCTGATCTTCCTTAGACCCTACAAGGTTTGCGTTCATAATTACCCACATCATTTCTTTTTCTAATCCTCTGACACTTTTAGATGAGAAAATAAATCGGTTGTGCCCTTTTCTTTTATAATGTATGCAGGTTTTGTAAATACATGAAAGTTTATGCTTACAAATCTTATTTTTACTCGATGAGGCATAAAAATAGCTATTGGATTTACAAGATGAACCCTTCTTGAAAATGTTTTTGTTTTTAATTCTTAAAGGTTTATTATGATTATTCTTTTCATTTTTAATTTCGAGTGAAGCTATAGAATAATCATCCATTTCTTCTTCTAAGCAAATAATTTTCAACATCTTCTTAATCTTTCTTTTTTCTAAGATAGCATAATAATCTTTTTTTTTTCTTAATTGCTTTGCCATGCTTTTGTTTTCATTTTTCAAAATGGATTTTGCTTAAATAACTTCGCTAGAAACTTACTCATTTTCAATAAGTTTTATCTAGCTTTTCATACGAAGGCATGCTTTGATTTATCAATTCTGCACATGATTCATCATAAGATATGTCATAGTTATTATATGAATCATTGCATGCAATTTCAACAATATTATCACAGGGAATATTAGATGATTCATCATATGACACAATATAGCATTCAGTATAAGAATCATCATACACATCATCAATAGAATTATCATGGTATTCAACAGATGATTCAACACATGTAGCAACACAACATTCAACACATGAATCCTCAAACGAGTTAGAGTGAGAATCATATACCTCATGGTCTGTTGATGCACTATCCCTATCACTTACCACTCCCTGATCATCTGAACATGACATCTCTAGAGTGATGGTTTCCTTTTCTTGGGTCTCTCCATATCTCTTTTTCAGCTCAACCTAGATTTTCTCTCATTTGTACATGCCATAATCTCAAGCAAAATATTAGCGTCTAAAGCACAATATAGCATGTCCATGGCATGTGAATTTGCATGCAACAAATTTATATTATTTTCTACTGGCATACAAATTCCCTTATCAATCACCTTCTAGACCCTCCAATTCATAGATTTTATAAATACTCTCATTCTAATTTTCTAGGTGGTGTAATCAACACCACAAAATAAAAGGTGACTGTCCCTCACCAAATGGGGATACACCAAATTGAGCCATTGGGATCTTTTACAAAAGCTGTTGAGCCTAGTGCAACAAGGCTCTGATACCAATTGTTAGCTTTGGTGTATCCCCAAGAGGGGGTGAATTGGGTATTTAAGAATTAATCCCCTAGGTTCAACTAATCTAGTAAGCAGTATTTCACAAACCTAGGGTCTTTTTATGCAATTTATAAACCCAATCATCCACAATAGTAAAATATAAACATTCATGTGCTGAAATTTAACATACAGAAATTAAAAGCACACATGAGAAATGTTATTGGGGTTTGGCCAACTATACCTACGTCCCAACCTTGGCTACACCAGCACAAGGATTCCACTAATGGCTCACTTCACAAGTGGAGCGGCACCGGTTACAACCAGGTCAATTCAAGGGGCTGACCTCAACCAACACGCCTTACCATGATGGCGCACTTAGCTTTCTTAATTGGGTCTAAGCCAGTCCGGGACTATTCAACAGGGTTAGTCTCCCTCTTTAGGTCTATGCCTTGAATACAACAAATGTGTAATACTATTTTGCGTACACGAAAATATGCTTCTTACACTAAGAAAATTATGTACCACAATATGTGCAAGTAATAATCAATCCACACCAAACATGTAAGAACTGTAAGCTCAGTGGTGTATATGTGCAATCTACACTCAATTTATTGATTATACTCAATCAAGCACAAGAGTGTTCAACTAAGCTAATCTTTGAAAAAAAAGTATATGAAATCTCAATATCAGATTAGTGTTTCAAAGATGCTAGAAATATTATTCAAACGAACTCAAAAATATTTTCTCAAATTGTTTCAAGTACATGAGTTGTTTGAAAACAAGCTTATAAAATATTTTGCACACAAAAATAATTACTTAAGAAATCTTGCAATGACAATGCAAAGATCCTCAAGTTAAAGAGTTTTCCCAGCACAAGATTTATCAAGTTAAATCCGTGGGAAGAACCTTAGCCAAACTCTTAACAAAAATCAAACAATAAAAATATCAATGAGAGTATAGGGTTATTGGGATAAAGCACTAATAATCTAAACACTCTCTCTAGGTTTGGATGTTCAAAGAAAATGAAGTAGAGGAGTATTTGGGATAGTATTTGGCAAAATAGGTTTTTTAAATATGAGAGGATTTTTCGTTAATGATCTTGCTAATCTCTGCCTAATTTTTGCAAATGAGCCCCTACATATAGAAGTTGGGCAAATTATGACCGTTTAGGACATTTAGGGTATTATTAGGATTGTTTAAAAACATTTAAGTATAATTAACCCTGTTTAAAAATTTAACCACGGTAAAAATATTGGGGCAACCCAAGAGCACTGGTCAACCAAAAGAAGTTCGGTTGATCGAGTTGTGCATAGTTCGGTTGACCGAGTTGTGCATAGTTCGGTCGACTGGGTACAAATTAAAGGTTCTAGAGCGATTTTCCTATTTAACACGATTTGGTCGACCGGGAACCTTTTGAACTAACTGATTCGGTAGACCAGACCGTTGAGTTCTCACACATAGGAACTCGGTCGACTAGGTGGTTTGCATGCAATTTTGGCACGGTCGACCAGATGGTCAAACTGTTGACTCCTAGATAGTTCAGTCGACCGGGTGATAATGAACTAGGTAAGTTCGGTCGACCAGGCAGTGGTCAAACTGTTGACCCGGTCCCAATTCGGTCGACCAGGAGAATTTGTACTTTAGTAGTATGGTCGACCGAACATGCAACTTAAGTGCATTTTGGTTCTATTTAATTATATAATCACCCTTTCCATTTGACCACACACACACACACACACACACACACACACATATATATATATATATATTGTACCTGAGCAGTATGTGTAATGACCCGAAGAATAACGGTATTTAAATAATAAGGAGGAAAATGGAAACAAAAACAGAAAGAGGCAGTAGGCTTTGTTGATGAACGCCTCGCGTTCGTCGATGACGTTGCACTTTGGACAGAATAACCCAGAAGTTTTACACAAGATCTCATCAACGAACACAGGGAGTTCATCGATGAGCTTATAAGTAGGCCTCGTTGATGAAGTCACACCTCGTCGACTAGAAAATACAGAGAGAGGTTTTGGGGGCAGTCTAAAATTTGTCGACAAAGAAGGAAGTTCGGCGACAAAATTCCTTAAAGACTCATCGACGAGATTACGTGTCTCATCGACAAATCTAGTGCTATAAATTGCCAAAACCCATAATTTTTTAATAGAATTTTGGCGCTAAAATCTCTCTCTCTCTCTCTCTCTCTCTCTCTCTCTCTCTCTCTCTCTCTAAAATGCCTCTCCCTCCTTCTCTCTTCGATCTTGGTCCCGTTTCTCACCAGATCAAAAATCTGAGGCCACCACGATACTTCTAGCAAAGTTTTTTGCAAGTCTACAGGAGCTGATCGTGGGAGAAGTTGGTTTGAAATTCATCCCAAATCCAGGGTAAGATATTTTATTCAGATTATGCCTTCCTCGTAGTTAAAAGAAATGTTGCAGGTAAGAAAATACTGATGTTTTGTTCTGGGGGATGTTGTTTTCAGGGTGTTGAGTGGAGAACCCTGCGAGTGTAAGGCTAGAGTTCAGTGAGAGGCTTTTCAGATTTAAGGTAAGGGAAATATGCTATGCTTATGTTAATAGAAATTTTAGCAACATATATATATATATATATATATATATATCAGTTATTATGTTGTTTTTTAGAATATGTATTTTTAAAGTATGTGTGGCTTGAGTAGATAATATTTGATATAGAACTTTATACAGTTTTTCCAATATATAAAGTTATACAAAACATACAGATATAGCTAGATATTCACAGAGATTATACAGACAAATATACGTACATATAGCTTTTATTCAAATAGTATATATATATGTATACGGATGTTTACTCAGATCAGTTTGTTATAGTTTATGTGGATCAGTATATTACAGATATTTTTCCAAGATAGTATATTACAGTTTTACTCATATCAACATTTATAGCATTTACAGTATGCCATGTTTCCTATTACCATAACATTCAGAGTATACAGACAGATATATAGAGATAGCATCAAGATGCTACAGGTACAACATACAGAGATTACAGTATTTACAATACAAAAAATAGAGTTATGGTAATTTTGGAAACATGATGAAAACAGTAAAAGAGTATATATGTGTATATATATATATATATATATATATATATATATATATATATATAGTATCAAATCCCTGAGGAATGATTACAGACAGATACAAATAAAGGATACAGAGCACGGTACCATTGCTATAAACAGATAGAGTGCAACCACATATCTCAGATAGTGTGTGGGTATCGTCAAACTGTGCTTGGAGAGTATGCAGCTCCCCAATTCACTGGGTTGAAGGGACTAGTTTGACGAGGTAGCAGCCAATCCCACGTCTAGGAGAGTATGCAGTTTGGTCGGGCTGAGGTAGTGTAGGGTATGTTGGCTTATCTGGAGGGCCGACCAGATTAAATCCCGCCTACAGGCCACACAACCTTATCATGAGGGGTCAAATCATGACATATAGAGTTTCTGGGATAAAACAAAGTTATGTATATGTATACAATTTTACAATATATGATAAGTATAGTATGATATTAGCAATATGAAAAGTAGAAAATACAGATGATACAGTTATATTTTAAAATATGAAAATGAAAGACATGCTTTACAGATTTACTATTTTATTAAAGTTCAGTTGTTATTTTAACAGTTTGCAACTTAGTCACCACACACTAGTAATAGCATATTTCCACTTACTGAGCATCGTATCACCCTATTATTTTACCATTTTTCAAGTGAGCCAGCTAGGCGAGCTGATCAGGCTTGCAGATAGAGTGACTTCTTGATAGCCCTGGTTTTAGGGTGAGTTTGTGACTGAGTTTTGTATTTTTAGGATAGGTGATACTGGAGGGAGCTGTTTTATATGACTATGGTCTGAATGTATTGAATTATGGTATTGTATAGTATGTATGGATGTATGGTTTATGTTTCTGCTACGTAGGTATGAACATTGTATACAGGATTACCCCAGTACCTGCTAAGACCCGAGTTTCATAGCAGAGGGTATCAGAACAATTAATATATATATATATATATATATATGAAGAAAGGAAAAAAAATGATATAAATTTTGAGCTCGTTACAGTTGGTCGACCAAACATGCAACTTAAGTGCATTTCGGTTCCTATTTTATTATATAATCACCATTTCCATTTGACCATATATATATGCATGTATGAGTGTCTTAGGATCATTCTAGGTCTTTTTGAGGACACCGAAAAAAGACGACATCAGTCGACTGAAGGGTGCTCCCTAAGGTCCTTCTAAGGTTATGATTTTGTGTAGGGACCCAGAGTCGTTCTAAGGTCTTTGAGCTTTGTAGTTCTACATGCATGATATGCACCAATTATTATAGACCATTACTACTTAAATATTACATACCCAAATTAAAATTAATATAAATTACAACAATGAATATTCAACTAGGGTCTTCATTTTCCTCTGGGTCTCCGAGTGCCATCAAATGATATTGTCAAGAAAAATCTGCACATCAACTCGGCAGACATTAAATACCAGAGTATATATCATAATTAAAACAAGGTTTGACCCATAGGGTCATTAGACCTCGTGGTGGTGTCTGATCGTCGATTCAGCTTAGTTTTAGAGTAGAAATTAAAGAGAAAGAGAGAGAGAGAGTGTGTGGGGGGGGGTGAGGAGAGAGAGAGAGAGAGAGTGTGTGTGGTGAAGCACCTCTGTCAGATTTCAATCTCAGATTGTAAAATTTGGTAAGGGTGCTTACTAAAGAAGATTCCTAATGCTTTAATAACCATATATACATATAACTAATATTATATTAATATTATATATATATATACACACACACACACACAATACTTATCGTTACATATTTATACATATATATATATATATGACCCTCATACTATTTAATTTAATTAATTCAATTTAATAATGTTTAATTAATTAATTAATAATTAGTATTAAATTAATTTAATTAATTTTTTTTAATTACTCTCACACAGATATTATTTTTGGGGTCGTTACATTATTCTCCCCTCATAAAAATTTCGTCCTTGAAATTTGTTATCTATTGCTTATACTATCATTTGAGGAAAAATCATTGAAATTTTATTAATTATCCTCACTTATGGTAGAGGAATACCGTGGTTACTATAGGATCCTAGGAGATTACAATCAATCATATAAATAAAAGTTCTCCCAAAACCATTCATAACCTAAAGCCAAAATACATTTCTATCATCAACTATCCTACACTGTACAAGATAAAAGCCAAAATCATTACCTACCTTTACTTGTCTAGCTCTGAGTCCCACTGAACAAGTGTAGATATCTCTGATGCATCTTTTCCTCTAATTCCCATGAAACCTCCCCAATTGCATGGTTGTGCCAAAGTAGTTTTACCAATAGGATCCTCTTTGCGCGTAATTCCTGTTCCTTTTGATCCAAAATCTGAACTGACACTTCCTCGTAAGATAGGGTATCTCCGAGCTCCAGTAATTCATAATTGATCACGTGTGAAGGATCTAGGATGTATTTCTTCAACATAGCTATGTGGAATACCTCATGGATTCTGGCCAATGTAGGAGGTAACGCTAACATGTAGGCAATTGGACAAACTTTTCCCAAGATCTCAAATGGCCCAATATACCTAGGGCTTAGCTTACCCTTTTTCGCAAATCTCATAATCCCTTTCATCAGTGCCACTCTCAAGAACACGTGATCCCCTACTTCAAATTTCAACTCTCGCTGACGAGTATCTACATAACTTTTCTATCGACTCCGAGCTGCTCTAATTCTGTCTCTAATAAGTCTGACTTTATCATAAGACTGTTGTACCAACTCTGGCCCCAAAACCTGTCTTTCACCAGTTTCATCCTAGTACAATGGAGATCGGCACCTCTGACCATACAATGCTTCATATGGTGCAATCCCAATGCTAGCCTGGTAGCTATTATTATAAGCAAATTCGACTAGTGGCATGTACCAGATCCAACTACCACCAAAATCCAATACACAGGCCTTCAACATATCCTCCAGTATCTGTATGGTCCTCTATGGCTGTCCGTCGGTTTAAGGGTAAAATGTTGTACTAAATCTCAGTCAGAGACGATAGACACAAGCACTCCATGCAATCTCATTATCTCTTGTATATACAGCTCCACTAACCCACTCATGGAGTAGATAACTTTGATGGGAAGAAAGTGGGTAGTCTTCGTCAACCGATCTACGACTACCCAGATGGCATCTTGTCCATGAAGTGCCGGAGGCAATCCTGTGAAAAAATCCATAGAGATGTGATCCCACTTCCATTTGGGAATATGAAGTGGTTGCAATGATCCCGTCGGTCTCTGATGCTTAACTTTCACCTACTGGCATGTTAAACACTACTCTACATATTTAGTGACCTCTTTGTTCATATTACCCCACCAAAAGGATTCTTGGAGATTCCTGTACATTTTAGTGCTTCTAGGGTGCACTGTATAAAGGGATCAATGCGCTTCCTCTAGGATAATCTTTGTAATTTCAGAATCTGCAGGCACACAAAGTCTGGTACGGAATCTCAAAGCTCCATAATTTGAGATATTAAACTTTGCTCCTTGATCATCCTGCACTTTATCCATAATCTTTAATAATTTTGCATATTTCATCTAGGCGACTTTAATTCTTTCTTGTAAGGTAGGCTGAAGTACCAGATTAACAATGAGTGCCTGGTGATTTCCCTCTACCAACTCCACACCAAACCTTTCCAAATACATCTAGATCGAATGCTGAGTCACCACTGCTGATACTAATGAACCCACTGATTTTCGGCTCAAGGCATCAGCTACCACATTCGTTTTTCCTTGGTGGTAATTGATGGTGCAGTTATAATCTTTAATTAACTCCAATCACCTCCTCTACCTCATATTTAACTCTTTCTGTGTGAAGAAGTATTTCAAACTCTTGTGGTCTGTGAAGATCTCACACCTACCCCATACAAATAATATCTCCAAGTATTTAAGGCATAAACCACCGCTGCTAACTCCACATCAAGGGTAAGGTAATTCTTTTCATATTCTTTAAGCTATCACGATGCATAACCTATAACTTTCCCCTGCTGCATTAGCACACACCCGAGCCCTTTGTGTGACACATCACTGTAGATTACAAAACCCTCTTCTCCCAAAGGAATCATCAAAACTGGTGCAGTGATGAGTCACTGCTTTAACTCTTGAAAGCTCTGTTCACATTCATCTCTCCATTCAAACTTCATATTCTTTCTAGTTAATTTTGTTAACGGGCCTGACAATTTATAGAATCCTTCTACAAACCTGTGGTAGTAACCTATCAATCCCAAGAAACTTCTGACTTCCTGCACATTTTTCGGTCTTTCCCAGTCTATTACCGCCTCAATCTTGCTCGATCCATAGAAATTCCACCCCTTGATACTACGTGCCGCAGGAAGGTGACTTACTTCAACCAGAATTCACACTTCTTAAATTTTGTATACAACCTTCTTTCTCTCAGTATCCGAAGAACTACCCTTAAATGTTCCTTGTGCTCCTCGGGGCTCTTTGAATACACCAGAATATCATCAATAAAAACTACAACAAACTGATCCAGGTACTGATGGAAGATCCTATTCATCAGGTGCATGAATACGGTAAGAGCATTCTTCAGTCCAAATGACATAACTAGAAACTCATAATGGCCATAACGAGTTTGAAATGTTGTTTTTGAAACATCCTCTATCTTGACCTTTACCTAATGATATCTAGATTGTAGATCAATTTTCAAGAAATTCTGTGTCCCCTGTAGTTGGTTAAACAAGTCATCAATGCGGAGAAGTGGGTATTTATTCTTAATTGTCACTTTGTTTATCTCTCTATAGTCGATGCACATTTTGATCAATCCATCTTTCTTTTTCACAAACAATACCGGTGCTCCCAAGGGTGACACACTGGGCCTAATAAATCCCTTGTCTAGCAAATCTTGCAACTGTTCTTTTAATTCCTTTAACTCTACTAGAGCCATTCTGTGTGGAACCTTAGAGAACGGCACCATCCCCGGAAGTAAATCAATTGCAAACTCAACTTCTCGATCAGGAGGCAATCTCGGCAAATCCTCTAGAAACACCTCAGGAAAATCCCTCACTATCGAGATATCCTCCAATTTTAATTCCCCTTCTAGTGCCTCATTCACATAGGCTAGATACCCCTGACATCCCTCTAGAAGCAATCTTCTCACCTGTATTGTTGATAACATCTGCGGTGAGGAGTGCATGCACGTCCCCACATATCGGTACTCTTGCTCCCCTGGAAGTCTGAAGACTACCTCTTTCTTATGGCAGTCAATACTGGCATAATAGGCTGCTAACCAATCCATTTCCAGAATCATGTCAAACTCATGCATATCTAGGAACACCAGATTAGCAGCCAGCATCTTTCCCTAAATTCTGATCGAAAATCATCTAAGTACCCTCCTACACACTACTACGGTCCCTGTCGGTGTAGCCACAAATAGACGAACATCTAGTGGTTGAGTTTCTAACCCACACAATATAACGAACTCCCAACCCATAAAGGAATATGTTGCCCCTAAATAAAAAAAAAACAGCAACTTTATATGACAAAATGTAAATAATACCTATCACCACGTCGTCTGCTACCTCTACATATCTAGGGGTCAAAGCATATACCCGCGTCGGGGCAATATTTTTCTACTTGTCACCTCGAGGTGCTGGATAATTTCCTTGGTATGGTCTGGGAGCTGGAGCATTACTCGGGGGCACATGACAATCCTGCACCATATGGCCCAACCGTCTACATCAACAACAGATAACTACCTTAGCCCAGCACTCTCCTAAATGTCTCATGTAGTATTCAGGGTAGGTTGGAGATGTTGGATTGCTTAAAGGAACTCGATGTCACCCTACTTATCGCCGACCCACATCATGCTTCCTCCACTGGCCCTAACTAGTGCTCACCTGAAAACTAGGAGGCGTAGGCCTCTTCCTCTGACTCTGTCCTCTCGTACCTCTCTGTCGACTGGCTTCGGCTATGATGGCTTTATCCACCAATTCAAAAAAAATTTGTATCTGCAGAACCGCCACCTACTCATACACCTCCTGTCTTAGCCCTATTTCGAATCTCTGTGCCTTCTTGAACTCATATGGGATCATGAAGGGGGCAGAACAGGACATCTCCACAAATTTTGTAGCATACTATAGCACTGTCAAATGACCTTAAGTCATATTCAGAAATTCCTCCATCTTAGCATCTCTAATAGATGCGGGGAAATAGCATTTGAAAAAGATCTCCTTAAACCTCCCCTAAGTCAGGCTACTAGTACAAGTCTTTGCTCCTTTAGGAGCCTCACTATAGACCACCAACGCTCAGCCTCCCCTATCAAACTGAACATGGCATACATAACTCTCTGCTCGTCGGTGCAATGCAGCACAGTCAGGATCTTTTCAATCTCTTGTATCCAGTTCTCTATCATAATCAGGTATGTAGCCGGGAGATTCATCCTAGTGAATTGCTCTATAGTGCAGCCCTGCCACTGGCGGGCATCCATGCTTCCTAGAATTCCTCGCTATCTTAGCCATGACCTGTAGAACAACACTACGTAGAGCTCCTTCAGAGTCACTGCCGCTCCTACTAGAGGGCCCCACATCGTCACCACCAGCATGAGCATTGCTATTTCCAGGATTCATCCTGAAAATAAAATAGAAATAATTTTAGAATTGAATCACCATAACACGTCTAATGCGTTTATCTATCTAAGAACCAAAACATATCCTCCTATATCAATCATCTTTACATCCTCATTCTTAATTTAAGATTCAGTCTTACCACTCATAAACAAGAACCAGTGATAGTTTACCATGGCTTTCCTAAAATCATCACCCCAGGAAAATCACACAAACCACCACGGAATTTCCTACCTCCAGGCTGTGAGATAGAACCCTAAATTCTAATCTTAATTCTCACCAAAATCCATTCCTATACTTTGGTATTGTTATCCGCTACCCTACAGTCTGCAGAACCTAGCAAACTAAGCTCTGATACCAAACTGTGACACCCTATGTTTTATATATATATATATATATATATATATATATATATATATATATATATATATATATATATATATACAGTCAAATACCTCTAATACCATCATAATGATTAACAAAGTCCACCTGGAATTAAGGTGGGGTACTGGGGATACACCTGTCCATATTCATATTCTATCTATGCAGCGAAAAACATAACACAACCAAACTTTAAATATACCAGGGTACTATAGTCTTCCAAAAATATACATTCCAACCCCCAAAAATCATCAAATTCTTCAAGTCTACACAGACATTTACCTAGTCCCAAAATAAGAACATTCCCTGACTAATAATAATCTACTCCTCCTCTATATCCGAGCTCGGTCCGTCTGAAGTCTTGGATTTCCTGAAATGTTTAAAATCTATAGGGTGAGACACCTCTCAATAAGTAGGAATAAATTATTATCAGTGTGTGGAAAATGGGTTCTAGTGTATCACATCATGTTCATTAAAATATTAATTTAACTGAGAAATCATGGAAAACTGTACTCATATCCATACACACACACACACACACACACACACACACATATATATATATATATATATATATGTACTTTTCTAAAAAATATATTCATACTCAATAAATATCTCTGTGTACAAAAATATCATATCTGTCAAAGTACAATCATATGAGTGTATCGCATCTATAATGAGGAACCCATTCATATTATCGTTATGTAATCACCCCATATGATCGGGTTGTGCAGCCTGAAGGCAGGACCTAACTGTGGCTGGCCTACTAGGTTAGATCAAAATACCTCGTCTATAGCACGGTTAGCCCACTAAAGCCTGGTCCGGACCCAGGAGCAATCAACATCTCTCTAAAGGCTCTACCGAATTCCATTACCATCACACTCCCCGAGCTATGTGGTTGTACTAACTCATTCATTAGCAATGATACTGTGCTCTCATATCAATTATCAACCAAGTTCTCATTTCCATAACTCATTATACATATAAATCTATTTCCAAAACTTTCATTTCTCATAAACATGCTCAAGCTCATGAGTATCCATGTGTATATACCACATCTCGTCTGTAACTCATGGCGGTTCATCAAAGCCCTTGAGTATCCATGTGTATGTACCACATCTCATCTATAACTCGTGGCTGTTCACCATATCTATTAACATAAAACCATCATATCTGTATATATTATATATCATCATATCATATCTGTTAAAAACATGTCTATGTAAATCTCATTTCATCATATCTGTGTAAGACATATCTGTTCATATCTCATATCAAAATAACTGTTTATATCTCAACATAAGCCACATTACATCATATAATATATTCACCGATTTATTTTTCAATAATCAAAATCATTTCTCATGTCACACAGATTTTCAGTAATATTTAACCATATAATGATTATCCAATAAAAAATTAAATAGTTCCAAAACTATTATTTCATATATGCCCGATAAGTTAGAAAATTCACATATAATATCTTCACATCATATTTCGATTTAATCAATTAGACTTCCCAAAAGTCCTGACATAATTTATTTCCTTTACCTGATTCCTGGAGATATGCCCGCAGGGATCCTAAAGCAATGCGTGTGGCTTTTGCACAAATCCCTGTATTCACACACCCTAGTTTAATCAGCTCAACCTCAGAATAATTACTATCCTAACATCCCTAGGCTCACACGTTGCCGTTAACCGATTAAATTCTAAAGAAAACACAGGTATGATCCACTTTCCATATTTAAATTTAATTTCTAACATATATAAAAACACCAATATGAGCAAACCCCCATAGTTTAATTTAATTCCAAAATACTCTCAGAAATCTAATTTAATCGAATCCTAACAATTTAACTTAATTCCAAAATAATCCTCAAAAATTCTATTTAATCAAATCCCTATAGTTTAACTTAATCTTAGGAATATTTCCAAAAATCTAATATAATCCAATCCTGCAGTTTAATTTAATCTTAGGAATATCTCCAAAAATCTAATATAATTAAATACTACAATTTAGTAATTAAATACTACAATTTAATCGGTTGAATTTTTAAAATAACAAACATAATTTGTTCTCCTCACCTTAGCCTTGGAGTGGTGCCTAGGATCTCCAAATTAAAAATATGCTCTGATTAACTTGCTTAGAATCGAAGTCGGGACCTCGTGGTGGTGTCTGATTGTCGATTCGATTTAGTTTCGGAGTAGAAATTGAAGAGAGAGTGAGGGCGTGAGAAGAGAGAGAGAGTGTGTGTGTGTGTGTGTGTGTGGTGAGGCGCCTATCTGAGATTTCAATCTCAGATTGTAAAATTTGGTAAGGATGCTTACCAAAGAAGATTCTTAATGCTTTAATAACCATATATACATATAACTAATATTATATTAATATTATATACATACATACATACATACATACATACATATATATATAGACACACACACACATATTACTTATCCTTATATATTTATACATATATATACACGACCCTCATATTATTTAATTTAATTAATTCAATTTAATAATATTTAATTAATTAATTGATAATTAATTTTAAATGAATTAAATTAATTTTTTTTTGAATTATTCTTACACATATTATTTTTTGGGTCGTTACAATCACGGTCCTAAGAGAAGTTCTGACTGGATTGATATATTTGCCTAGTCTTAATTGAATGTGTAAATCAAGACATCAAGTACTAAACTACGTTATGACCTAATCCCAGAATGGGCACAAGGCAACTTGTTGTGATCAAACAACAAGTTTGGTCAAAAGCTCCTCCAGATTAGATAAAATTTCCTTAGTTACTAGGGGTAGGGGTGTTGTTGGGGTTCTTGAGCCAAGTTTCCTTTCTTTTGAGAGCCTTAAAACCATCCTGTATTTTGTCTGTGTCATTAAGCCCATATCAAGACCTAGAGACTCAACAAGGATACTCAAAAGAGTTCTTTTTATCACACACAAAGGTCATTGGAACAGGGATGAATTTATAACTTTAAGTTGAAGTGATAGTTTTCTAAAAAAATTACGATGAATAATGAGGTGTAGATGATACTATTAAGCATTGAACAAGTATGGAGAATGAGGGCCAATCAATGCCACTTTTTTCTAAAAGCTAAGATGATGTCAAATGTCTCCAAATGATGAAAAAAAAAATGATGGGAACAAAAAGAAGAAGAAAAAGAAAAAGAAGTGGAGAAAAGTGGCTGAGTTGAAAGCCTAAACAGAAAGCCTTGTAATTTCCCGATCCCCTTTGGAGAGAGTCATTGTTTGGAGTGAAACATGGGATACATATCTAACGAACTAAGTGTAGAGTCAAAATATGGGTGATGCTACTCAAACTTGTGTAAAGCCATTGTCCATTAGACCAATCATCATGCTGTCATGACCAAGTGCGCTTGATAATACAAATTGATCATTAGGTTATTACATCACAAGTAGTTTTCCTTACAAACCATGTCGGTTTTTATATATTAGGTATAGGGGTCAATTCTTCCTAATCCTTGGTAGTTTTTCCTTCACTACTTTGGGGGCATGTGGCATAGTTCCCAAACCTGAGTAGTTTTCCTTACAAATTGTGTTAGTTCGTCTATCTTGGGTATAGAGTTTGATTCTCCCCAACCTTTGTGTTGGTTTTTTGAGTCCGATCTCATTGTTGGAAATTTTGTGATCCCAAGAGGGGGGAGGGGGTGAATAGGACATTTAAAACTTTTCAGCTAATTTAAAACATTTCGCCGATTCACCACAGTTCATATCCCATTCAATATTGAAAGTGTGTACGTAAAACAATTAGGTTATCAGTGCAGACATACACACCTATCTCATTTAAAATAAATGTGCATGCAAATGATTATAACTGTAAATGAACAGACATACACATATGGAAAATAAAGTGGGAAAGTTAAAGTACAGTAATCAAATGAGATAGGGAGAGAGCAACACACGATATTTGTTGTCGAGGTTCGGCCAAACTAGTCTACATCCCCACCTTGGGCATACCCCCCCAAGGATTACACTATACCTGCTCACTTAAAGGAGCGAAGTAGAAGCCATTTACATCATCTCCTTACGAGGCAACGAAAAACCCCAACTCAATTACTAGGCTGAGCCAAACTAGTCTCACTTACGAGGTTGAGAATCCCCAGTTCAATTTTCGGGCTGAACCGAACCAGTCTCACTTTCGGAGTTGAGACTCCCCAGTTCAATTAACGAGTTGAACCCAACCATTACAATAAAAACCATTTTTGTACATAATACAGTACTTCTAAATACAAGAAAAAATATACACAATAAAGCTCAAATATACACACTCCAATGATATGAAACATGCTCAGGGAGTAACGGTGTTTTACTCAAAATAATATTTTCAATCTATGAACAAGATGTATATGATAAGCACATAAAGATATAGATTCTATAAAACATTTTCTCCAAAAGTATTTATCAACCAAATAAACGAGAGAAACTCAAAGATTTACCCTCAAAATGATTTTCTAAAAATATGAGTTTAGGTGAGAGCAAATGCACTTTGATAAAATAAAAGCCCAATCAAAATGAATACACTCTTTCTAATGATTTTCAAAAGGTAACAAAGAGTGTTGGGAGAGTATAAAATTTACCCCATAAAAGATTTTGCAATAAAAAACATGTTTTGGGGGAACTTTGATTAGGATAAAAATTAGAGAGAAAATAGGCTAATCAAAGTTGCTAATTTGAGTTATGAAAGGGGTATATATAGATTCAGGGAAATTTTTGACCGTTGGGAGCATGCTAGGAATTATTAAAAATGTTTAATTAATTTTTAACCATAATTACCCTAGTTAAAAATGAGCAACCCGAGAGTTTTGGGCGCCTGATTTGAAGTTCGGTCGCCCGAATAGACACAACAGAAAAAAAATGAGTTTTTGAGGTTTGGGTGCCTAAATATATGTTCGGGTAGCTGAACCGAAGGCGATTTCAAAAGACTGTGGTTCGGTCGCCTAGTGTAAAGTTTGGTTTACTGAACTTACATGTTCAGTTGCCCAATGTGGATTTGAAGATGAAGTTCGGGTGCCCTAGGGAAGGTGAAAAGTAACCGCTCAAAGGTTCGGTCGCCTAGGGATGCTCAATTTAATTTGGTTCGGTCGCTCAAACCAAGTCAAACTTGTTGACCAATCAACCATTCGGTCGATTGAGGCTTTTTCAACACACACAGTTCGGTCACCCGAAGCCTTTTCACACTTAAGATTTTGTCTTGATTTTTAGAAAAATTATATGTAAAGACCTAGGGTCAATCTAAGGTCTAGGAATTTTAATTTAGCGTCGGTCGACTAAAGTCAGCCCCAAGGTCTATCTACAGTTCTGTGTGAGCTTATATTCATATCATGAAGGATGAATGTAGTTATTACAAACCAAATTAAAAAATAAATGCATTACAAATGAAATAAACAAATGTCTTCGTCTTCCTTTTGCTCTTCAAAACTCCATGGAATGCACCAGAATGATGATAAACTTGAAGTTCCTCCTGTATTCCACTTCCCCTTATGTGTGTGTTGAATTATAACCTGTTCAGTCATTTGATTACGCACATAAGTAACACGTGTGTTTGTCAGTATCAAAATATAGATCAGACCCAAAAAGCCAACAATCTCCCCCTTTTTGACGATGACAAGCGCACTAGAGCAAAATGGGTACAGTCATAAAAACGCCCCCCCCCCCAAGAAAATGCATAATGTAAAAATAAACATAATAGCTCAAGCATATTTATGAAAGAATACACAACATAGGCTCAGATACTTGCCCCTATGATTTTTGCCCCAAAAAAAAAAACTTTCCTTTAGGTCATAAACATTTTGTTCATTAAAATTCTCCCCCTTTTGGTATCAGCAAAAAGGGTTAAGTTAAGTGGAAAATATTTTATCATTTAACATAGACTTAGAAAAGAGAATTGCCCCCTTTTGAAAATTATTTTTTTTTCTTATAAAAACTCTCCCTCTTTTTGGTATAAGATTTGGGCATAGAAAATCATTCTTATATTTTCTTGAACAAATATGGCAGTGAAGCACACAATAGTACAACTGGTCAATAAGAGATTGAAAGACACATGACAAACAAGACCAGAGCAGGATTATCCACAAACCATAGCAATTTAAACATATCATAAGACTCGTGAAAGATTTGAGTTCAACACACACGACATATGATAGCAAATGTAGGTTTGAGCATAAAAGCAGCCTAACTAGTTCATATGCATTTCATATATGATCCATGAACCAGCTTTACAACACCCTTAAAAAAATTTATAACCAACATAATTTCATGACATAAAATTTCAATACAATACAAGAACAATCATGAAAACATTCAAACACAAAAGCAAGAAAACATGATATGTTCTATGTAAGTTCATTTCTTGCAAATATATATATATATATATATATATATATGTGTGTGTGTGTGTGTGTGTGTGTGTGTGTTTGTGTGTGTGTGTAAAAATATATCCTCTTAAAGTTTTCGATAAATACTAGGGGCTCATGCTTGCTGAAAAAGAAACTTTAATTCAAACTCAAGCAAGCAAATGTTTTTCTGGTTTGACATTTAAGTGCAATCCATAATATGACTAGAAAAGGTAACCACATAGATCCCAAAGGTATAAAATTTACAAACAGGGATCATATGGCAAAACCTAAGACACTGTGGCAAGCAAAATATTTTCATTTATTATATTCAATGAAGACATTACAATTAAGCACAAGCCACAATGAATTCAAAAACCAAATCTAAGCTAGAAATGTTGTGAGCACAACAAGATGAATATTTAATTTCAGATACTCCCCCTATCAATTTGAATACGTGCTTAGATTCTTTTCGCTACTTATACAAAAAAAAAAATTCATTTAGGAGTATAAGTAACAAATTTTCATTTTTGATAGATTTTACCCAATATATGTTAAACAATTTGTATTTACCAATAAAATATCTCTAAACACAGATGCGCTAAAAATCAAATACTAAGTCATGCATGGTGTTCATGTGTACCCGGAACAATCCATATCAACGATGTTCAGTAGAGACAGTATATGATTGTTCAAGGTATTCAAAAAGGCTTCAGACTCAAAAAGTGGAAACAATAAAAATAATGTGCGTCCATGAGTCAGGTGACTCTAATCCTTTTTCAAGGATGGGGCTTAACCTCCCTGGTATAATCTCAGGCACACATAAATGCATTTACATCCAAGAATGAATTTCATTTAAGCACACTCTATTTGTTCATCCTTCAAAATATTACTCACTATGCAAGAGATTATCGACGTTAAGTTCTTATTCGTTTTTCCTAAAAGTGGGGCTTAAACCCCCCTATGTATTTGTGTGCACACGTACTTGCATTATAGCTCAAGGATGATAGTCTTTTAAAGATGTTCCTCATATATTCATCCTTTCTAAAGATTTCAGTATGTAGCAAATATAAATAATTCAACATATAAGCATGACATATTGCATTTCAATTTAATACATGATAGTCAAATAAGGCTATACTCAGAGGTAATGCAATATGGGTTCAAAAAGGATGTCGCAACACAAAAATACAATGAGTGTGTATGAAATGAAAACTCCCCCTAAGGCATGAAAAATTCCTAGTCACATGGACTTAAAAAACTTATGGCGTGATTGTTAACCAATTTGGTCCAACATGAAGAACATAACTTAGGGATTAGGACCAAATGGCGTACATGAACTAGTTCATCCTAGGACGACATAATGTGTACATGTTTTTGATTTACATCGTGGTTTGGATTTGACATGTACTTACCTATATAGTTATTATGCATGCATTTTCAACAAAGGGTGAGAATAATAATTTCATTATAATTCACTCATCCTTTCAAAAATGTTTGGCCATGCATTAAGCTATCTATCCTAATACATGGTTTCATTTATGGGAAAAATTCTATTGAAATTTTGGCATCATTTCGTCTGTAAATCGAACATTTTCCCAAATTTTCATGTCCCTGAAAGCTAATAGATTCAAGCAAGCAATATAAAATAATCATGTAGATACCATTCAGTTAAAGGCATGCGAGAACCTGTATCCACTACCAGCATGCAATTTTCATTAACTGCATATGCCATGCATGAAGCATTCTAAACTAAACATGCAATCAGGTAGTTCAATCAATATATCAAATAAAATATAAACTATCCATTAAATAATACAAACATTTAACAAACACACGATAGTGGTATTCAGCTCAAACAACAGATTTTAAAAAAAAAATTCTTTGCTCCCCCTCAGTTATGAAATCAAAGAATTTAATATTCAATAATAGTATTTGGCATAACAAAATTTTCAAATATGGGGATGGGCTTTAAGTTCCATTGTGAATTTAGGGCTATATGATATATATAATATTAATTCCCTAAACTCAAGTCTGTATCATGGACAAGATGTGCTATATTTAATAATTTTAAACTTTAAACAAATATAGCATCACGAATCTTATAGCAATTAAAAAAAATTGTCCATTCAAAGGGGATAGCCAATATCTTCAAATAGTCACCAAACAAAATGATATGTATATATTAAGCTAAGATTGGATATGAACACTAGAACTTAGTATTGGCTAGATTTTCTTAGGGTTCTCAGTATGGTAACAGTGTTTACTAAAATTTATGATATTAAGCACAAACACTATTTAAGCGTTCAAAGCATAACAACCCCTTTATATATTTTATCATAAAAACTTATGAGTATATAAAAATTTCTTCGAGATGTACTTCATTAGACATCATGCTATTATCATAAACGATTTATCATGATTCATACAAAGATCTAATACAATATCATACAAATCATGACATGAAATTAATACAAGTATCATATGATTCACAGCAACAAACAAATCAAACATAAGATATATCATGTGAATCATACTATGAATTATTCAATATATTAGAAGGAGAATAGATATACCTTTAAGTTTTACTCCTTCTTAATTGTTTAAGCTCGGAGTGGTGTACTTGTCTCTCTCAGTTTTTCCAAAATTCTTATGTTTCCCAAAACCCTTAGGACTACTTTAAAACATAAGCTTTGCAAGAATATTAGTAGCTAAAGTAAACTAAAAGTATATGCATGACACTCAAATAATATACATTAAGTTCAAGTCATGCACTTTCAAATCATTTTCATGTTTGGGAAACTATGCATTAAAAATCATTTTCAATGGGATATGAAATACTTTGCCAAACACTTTCCAAAACCTCCAATTAATTGATTTTACAAAAATCATTTTCAATAAACAAAAAGTAAAATCTATACAGTGAAAACAATGGAGGATTTGCAAAGTGCTGACCCTCAAGGTTAGGATACACTAAAAAGTTGAGTTGTTGCGATCTTTAACATAAACGGTTAAGACATTTGCAACGAGGCTCTGATACCAATTGTTGGAAATGGTGTGATCCCAAGAGGGGGGTGAATTGGACATTTAAAACTTTTCGACTGATTTAAAACATTTTGCTGATTCACCACAGTTCATATCCCATTTAATATTGAAAGCGTGTATGTAAAACAATTACGTTATCAGTGCAGACATACATGCGTATCTCATTTAAAATAAATGTGCATGCAAATGATTATAATTATAAATGAACAGACATACACATACGGAAAATAAAGTGCGGAAATTAAAGTACAGTAATCAAATGAGGTAAGGAGAGAACAACACACGATATTTGTTATCGAGGTTCAGCCAAAGCAGCCTACGTCCCCACCTTGGGCATCCCCCTCTTGAGAATACACCAAAGACAACACTTTCGTAGTTTTCCCCTTTCGTAGACCAGTTTGGTCTGCATCCTCCCTAATTGGTGTGTTATTTTCACCACCTGTCTGATCAAACCCTAGTATGTATTGATTCTGTCAATGTTGGTCTCTTTAAACTGGTGTGTTAATTCAACCACCTTTCATGTCCAATCCCTAGTTTGTGTTGAGTCTGTCAATTTTGGTCTAACTGTGATAGGCCCCACCATTTCCAAATCAATAACTAAGCGTGAGTTGAGTTTCTTTTGGCCAATTTTGTGGATCCAATCATCATGATGATAAGTAAAAGTTTGTCACCATATCCTTTTTCTTATTTTGGGATATAATGGAATACATTCACTTTTGCAAGCACGCGCATATTGCTTTCCTACCAAATTTTTTTTATATAACACGTAGTCTAAAAATTGTGTCTCCTGTCTTTATAGATTTTTTACTATAAAATGCTAGAAGAAAATATCTTCCTAGCACCCTGAGTAATGAATCTATAAAAAAAGGCAGTTGTAGACACCCTATTTTTCCTGGTCGTTATATAGAAAAAATTTAGGTGTTTACTTTATTTTTCATTTTGATTTGAGGCATTTTTTAGGGTTTTTTTTTTATTTTTTATTTTTAAAATTGCAGTGGAGTGTTGTCTAAGGTATTTGCCTAGGTACGGTCTCTCATTTTCATTTGCTCAACCTCATCGTTTTGGTTGTGTCTATGCACTAGAACTTGTACAAGCTTTTATTTGCATTTTTCTTTTGCAATACAATAAAAAATGAAAAAAAAAAAAAAAAAAAGAACCTCAACACCCTCGAACTCCCGTGGGCCAACCTCCCGAGCACCTGCACACACAAAATCAAAGCTCAAGTTAGAGCCTGATTGAGCTTATTGTGGAATTTAAGACCCATTGTTGACTTGCGCTAGTTTATGAGGCCCAATTGGGCTCAATTTAGAAATCTGGGCCCATAATGGGTATTATTGGTCTGTGCTTAAACCTAGGTCCAATTCCCCTTCTTTGGCCCATTCCTTTACAACCCGAATCTGACCTAGCCCCCTCCACTAGTCTCTTTCCCCTACTTCTTCCATACCCCCCCCCCCCCCTTACTTGCTCGCTAATCAAGCTTCTGCCTAGGGGTGGCAAAACGGGTTAACGGGCTGGGTTTGGGTGGGAACTTTACTTAAAACTTGCTGTACCATGGAGCTAGTTTTGCATGAGACATATTTTCCCTCTCCCACACTTCTCCGCATCGTACATCTCAAATGCTTCACCCTCTTTTCTTCCCCCTCTGCTTCCATCAGCCTAATGAAATCCTCCAACCCCAACAACCCATCCCCGTAGGAGTCTACTGACCTCATCGCCACCTCCACCTCCACCTCCTCCTTCGGCAGGTCGCCATCAATTATCTCCACCCAGTGCTGCAGCTCTGTCGTCGATATCTTCTCGACGCCATTGTTGTCAATGCGTGAGATAAATAAATAAAAAAATAAGTGGTAAATTTTTTAGAAATTAACAATCAAAAGCTTCGTATAAATATTTCAATTTTCAAATCTTTTTCATACAAAACATGAATTTGAAGGGGGGGAGACAGTATATCAACAAAGATTAAGCTAAAACAATGATTTGCTACAGCAAAAGAACTCAAACCTATAGGAGTACTCAAGTATACCGGACATGGAAACCACATTACTTCTTCTGAATCCTTCTAGCCACAAGGAGATGCTATTCCTTACTATAGATGTTTTGGGTGACTCTGGACCAGCAAGTGTCTCGGCTATTGACTGTAAAATGTAAAGCCTTTCATTCAATTTCCTAACATTTGATAGACCTAAAAATTGGCAAATCAAACTTTAAGCAATAGCGAGTCAATATAAAAAACGTTTTTTGCTCATTTTAATTTAATAATTATCAACTCCTGGACTTCATATCAGAAGCGTCAAATGCAAAAAGTTTGTTTGATATTCATGGCCATCAAAATAGTCAATCAAAGATTAAGCAAGAAAACTCCATCGTTCAGGAAGAAAAGTCTTAATTGAAGAGAATAACAAGTAATTAACATTTCAGAAGACTACTCTTTGAAATCAGACAATTGCACAGTTTAATTAAAGTGTTTCTCGAAATTGAAAAGAAGAAACTAAAATTTATCCACAATTTTATGATGACAAATAACACTATAAGGTGGATCAGCGCCGGTCCTGATGCAGTTCGAAGCTTCCATTTGATTGTCGAGAAAATGCAAGAAAACAGAGAAACTTAGCACAAATTAAATTCTCAGGATTTTCATCACTTGAGATGCGAAACTCCTAAATCTACGCACTGTTTGATGAGAGTAAGAGGAAGGAATCCGCGGTGATGGAGGGCAAGAACACAATCTGCTTAATCTTCCACCTACTCAAAATATATTGAAAACACGAAAAATAGAAAATATGAAAAACAAAAATAGTAAAAGTGTTTTTAGTTTTTCTTCCTTTTTTGAGTTTTTTCACTTTGGTTTGTTGATGCTGTAACATGATGGCAAATTTTTTCAAGTCAGTAGCATCGTGGAGGACCAGCACGTGTTCCGCTACATCGACAGCAATGGCGATGGGAAGATATTGACGGCAGAGCTGCAACACTACGTGGGGATGATCGGTGACGACCTGCCAAAGGAGGAGGCGAAGGTAGCGATGAGGTCGGCAAACTCCGACGGGGATGAGCTTTTGGGGTTGGAGGATTTCATTGGGTAGATGGAGGCAGAGGGGTAAGAACAGAGGGTGAAGGATTTAAGAGAAGCATTTGAGATGTACAATGCAGAGAAGTGTGGGAGGGGTAAAATACGTTCAATGCAAAACTTACTGAAATATCCAGCGAGATTTTTCCGTCATGTATTAATAAACGGAAGCTCGTCATTTAAAATTTGTTGGACCATCCAACAAGTTTTGGGACACATCAAAATAGGGAAAAAAAAAAGTTTCCACCGAACCATTATTTAATATTTTATTGTAAAAAATCAAAAAAGGAAAAAATAAAACTCTAAAGGGCAGAGCTAGAAAGAAAGAAATAGAGAGAAAGAAAAGAAGAGATAAAAAAAGGGGAGTTATGTTGAAGACAGAAGAAGAAGTAGAAAAGAAAGGAATGTAGAGAAGAATGACAAGAGAGAAAAAGAGCAATGGAGGAGAAAGAGCAAGAAAGAATAAGTGAAGTAAATGAGGAGGAGTTTTAAAGGCCAGAGGCTGGACCCTCCATTTCTTGAATCTTTTTTAGTTCGAGTATAATAGTCTATTCTGCTACATTTTATAAGGTACATAATTTTTGATCTTGTAGCCTAAAATCCCAATTTTAGAACCCCTAAAATTCCAAAACCAGAATCCACTAAAGTCCCAAAACCAAAATCCCTAAAATCTTAATTTTAAAACCCCTAAAATCCCAAAACCAAAATCCCCTAAAGTCCCAAAACCAAGATCCCCAAAATCCCAAATATAGAACCTTTAAAGTCCCAAAATTGGAAACCCTAAAATCCCAGCTAAGACTAAAAAATCCTAGCCAAATTCCTAAAATTTGAGCCGCAAAACTCCAAAAATTAGACCAAAAAACCTTGCAAAATTCTCCAAAAAACCCAAGATAGACTCGGGTTTTTATCCAAATCTAAGAAGCCCAGATCCAAAAACTCGGCTGAACTACCCAGACTCAAATCAAAGATCCGAATCTATCACCCAGGCCAACTTGACCTAGGTCTTAGTCAATCGACCAAAGACCTAACATAGGTCCAAGGACTTGAGTCTAACCCAATTACTCAAACCCAAGTCAACGTTGACCTTGTCAAATGACCTTGTTCCCAACCCATTTAATGGATCCAGTCGCCTAGCCCAATTAACCTAGCCCAATATCCATCTAATTGAAGCCCAATGCACACTAACTCACATAAGCTTAGGGCTAGCTCCTACCCTAAACCCAACCTGACTACCCAGGGCCTAGCCCAATCACCCACAACCCTACCTACCCCAGACCTAGCCTAATCACTAGCACAATCATCAAACTAAGCCCATTCCCCAACTACCAAATAACTAAAGCCCAACCCAAATTAAAACCCAGACCCAAATATAAACCTAACCCGACCCAAGCGCCCTAACTTTAACCTAACCCAACATGAGTTACAACCTCGATCAATCTCCATCCCCCTTTAGCTTGTTTTGCTCATGAGAATTCATGAGAAAATCCATTGGAAAAAACCCATTAAAAACAGAGGAATTCTCAAGAAAAATAATTTTAAAAAACAACAGCAACAAATAGAAAATAAAGGGGGAGGGGTTCGTTACCTTAGGAGAGTCCAAGCTTGGATATGAAGAATGGGGGGCAAGTAGAGAGCTTTAAGCTCTCTGCCATTTTGAGGGTGTTGTGCATGACTTGCAACAAAGAAGACATTAAAACGGCGGCCGGGGGGGGGGGGGGTGAGAATAGAAGAGATCCAAGAGGTAGGGATGTTTGAGATAGAGGAGTTCAGAGAAGAGATAGGGAGGTGAGAGAGAGGAGCATAGAAAAGGGACACGAAGGTGAGAAAGAAAGGAGTATAAAGAAGGGAAGGGAGAAGAGGGCGAGAGAGAGTGTTAGATTTGGTGCAACCCCAATAGGGGGGTTCAATTGGGTATTTAAAATTTATTACCTAGATTGATAGATTTAATCAGGAGTACAATCCAACCTAGAGTCATTCTACACAATCAATAGATAAACATAAACATGTAATAAAGATAAAGTGTGGAAATGTAAAGAATATGCACAATATGTTATCGGGGTTCGGCCAATTGTGCCTACATCCCCACCTTGGCCACACCAGTACAAGGATTACCACTATAATGCTCACTTAAACGGGTGGAGCGGCACCTAATACAACCAAGTCAATTAAAGGGGTTGACCTCAACGGACACGCCTTAACAAGATGGCGCACCTAGCTTTCCTAACCGAGTCTAAACCAATTCGGGACTATTCCACAAGGCTAGTCTCCTTCTTCAGACCCGCGCCTGGAATACAACCAAAGTGTATAAAATGTTTGTACATGAAAATTCGCTTTTAAACAAGCATATATGTGCACCAGTATAGCTCAATCAATAATGCAACCACGAATGATATGTAAATATGCTCAGCGCTCTATTGTGTGCTAAACACTCAGTCACGTATAAGCTTTCAGTTCAGATCTAGAGTGTATACCCAAGCAATATTTAAAATACACTATGTGAATAATACAATATCAGATCAAGGTTTCAAAATATGCTAAGCAAGTTCAAACAAACAAACTCAATGATATATTCTAATATTCAAAGCACAATAGAGTTGTTTGAAGTACTAGCTTGAAAAGGATTTTTGCACACAAAAATTAGGTTAGGTAACTTGCAACAATAATGCAAGAACCTCAACCCTCAAAGTTTTTTCACTCTAAGTTTTTCAAACTAAACCGATGGAAGAACTTTAATGCTAAACTCTCTTAGAAAATCGATCCAGCAACAATGTAAATGAGAGTTCTAGCAAATGTGATTAAGCACACTAGCCTTACAAGATACTCACAATGCTTTTGAGAAATCAAGAATGAAGAGTTTGTGAGTGTTTGGAAGTGATATTTGGCTAATATAGGGTATTGAAATTGATAGAATTTTGCCCTAATCAAGTTTGCTAATCCTTGCTAATTATGACAAAAGAATGAGTATATATAGGCAAGGGGGAATTTTTGACCGTTGGGGACAAAGTGGGTATAATTAGATTTGTTTAAAAGACCATTAAGAATATTAACCCTTTTTACCCCATTTAAAAATTCGGTAAAAGTTATTTTAACCCACGAGGTTTGGGTGCCCGACCAAAGGTTCAGGTGCCTAAACATACATAGTAAAAAATTCAACTATTAGAGGTTCAGGTGCTTAAAGAACGAGTCGGTCGGATGAAACAAAGTCAGTAGCAAATGTTCGATAATTCAGGTACCCGACTCACAGATCGGTCGCCTGAGCCTCCTTTTGAACGTAAACCTTCGGTTGCCCGAGTAGTTGAAAAGTGCCCTGACAGGCTTTCGGGTGCCCAAGGAAGGTATGTTCAAAATAGGCTCAAGTGCCTGAAGGCCAAGTCAACATGTTGATTGGTTCGATTGCCCGGGCCGCTTTACACGGCAAAGGTTCGGTCACTCGAACCCTCTCAACTTTTCTCATTAAGTGCATTTAAGCCTTAGTTTGATTTCCCTTATTAAGATGGGTGATGTGAGGGACCTGTGTCCTTAGTGTAAATACCTAAGGTCCAACTATGGTAGTTTTAAGCATACCTACCTACCATGCATGATGCAAATTATTACAAGCTATACACGCACATAGTTTATAATAAATTACAACCCATAATGAAGAACTAAACAAATGAATATAAATTACAACACATAAATCTTCATTCTTTGGCAGGAACATTGCACACCATCATGGTATGTCTTTTAGTCCTGAAGCGCGCACAAGGTGATCCTGCATGCAATTCTTAATACACCCATTAGTACCAAGAGTATTTGTCATAATCAAAACTAGGTGTGACCTATAAGTTCAACAATCTCCCCCTTTTGATGATGAGAAATACTTTATGCAAAAGTAGGTTCAACCAAGAAAGGCTCCCCCTGACTTTATGCATAAAGATAATTAAAGTAGTGGGTAAAGAAAGATTAAGCATAATAAGGCGCAGTCTTACCCCACTTTTGCCTTTTCTCCCCCTTTTGGCAACAGCAAAAACGATTAAGCAATAAAGCGCGAAGGCAAAGGATGTCTTTTAGATACAGAAGGTATATTGGGAGGAATTTTAAAATGATTCAGCAGCATGCCGTTTGAAAAAGATCATTCACAAACATAACCCTATACTTAAGTGACCTGTTTGGAGTTTCCATACACAATATGTGGCAAATTGCAACTAAGTAATCCAAACAGAATGTGCATCAAGGAAGTAAGAGAAACATTCAGCATGTGATACCAATTGATAATCTTAATGTTCTATACTCCCCCAATGGATGATTATGCAAGGATGAAGATTAAAAGTCTCATTTGGTTTTCACTCATCCTTTCAAAAATATATTTTTTTTACGTACATTTTATCATAATCATCTTTTGTATGCCAAAACAAGCTCAATTTCCACAAGGTATTGTATAATGAAAACATGTTAGCCTGATACCAAGTGTCATACTCATGTGATAGTGAGCGTACTAACTATAATCGTGCTAATTGATAAAAACACTAATATTTGTAAAGGCGTGATATTTTAAGTGAGCATGATATCTAATAAGGATTTTATCAAAACATGCACATGGATATCACCTAGTTAATGTATTTGCCAAATGATGTATAAAATGAAAGAACAATACATTTCTATTTCTTAGGGCCTAATGATTTCAATGTTGAGTGACTCCCCCTAAGAATATCCATTTTCCTAATAAGTCAACTTGAGTGAAATTCAAATGTTATTTTGGAAACAAATTCAAGTTTTAAGAAATTTAGCATTTAGAAAATGATATATGGTTGTGTGCAATAATTAAAAAAAAAAAATTTGGTAGCATTTTGTTTGAAAATATGATCAATCCATAATAATTTGCCAATATCTAAGCACTTCAAATATGCATGCATAACCAGCTCCAAGGAATTTAGAATTTCAAAAAAAATGAGCTAAGCGTAAATGCTTAAAGTCTAAGATCAAATTGCATCTGCACACAAGGTATTCAAAGATCGTTTCAACCATTTGGGCAAATGTCTACAGAAAATTTGGCAGCATATCGGCTGTAAACAGGACATTTCCCAAAATTTACCTGCACAAAAGCGATTCTCAAACAAGCAGTATCTCAAGAGTAAGGCATGCAAGAACCTATAATCTACTAGTAGGAAATTCTCATCAACTGCATCTGGCATGCAGGAGGCTTTCTACACTAAGCATGCATTTCAACAGAGTAGTCATCCAAGCATGCAAATCAAGGTACTGCAGATATATATATAATCATAAGCAAAAACACAGTCACCATATCATAGTATCTGTGTGTGTGTGGTGAATGTGATCGTTAGAAATAAAAATAAAAGTTGTTTTAAAGATACAGACAAAATAAAAGTGTATCTGAATAAAACATAACAGATGATCAAATAAGGAACTGGAGTATGACGAAATAGATCCTCATGAAGCACTCTTAGATCTCCCCGTCGTTATGATCATCATCATCCTCACCGCTCAACTCCATCTGGTCATCCTCACCAATGTCCTCATCATTCATCTCTTGCAGCCACTCACCGAGGATATGGAAGTTAGCCTGTACCTCAGACTGGAATTCGGTGAACTCGCTGTAAAGGGAGTCAATTCTAGCCTGTGATGAAGACACCTACTCAGTCATGGAGACTCGGAACTCCTAAAATGAGGCAGAGAGATCGGTGATAGCAGCCATGATCTCGGCGCTAGATGGTACATGAGGCAGCTCCTGTAGGACCTCCTAAGCTCCTGGGTCTCTCTCATGTGCAGTGGGCAACCACATGTTGTTGGTGAGCTTGTAACCCATCAACTTTAAAGTGGTGGATTTGAAGATGTCAAAGGGCTGGACCTTTTTGATGGTGGCAAGTGGTGACCTATTCAGCCTTTCCCTAACAAATATCTTAGATAAAATCCCACTGCAGGGCAAAATGATCCTTTTTTCAACAATTTTTACGAACATCCACCGTAGGATTAACCTAGGAAGGTCTAGCTTCTTTCTGGTGAAGAGGCACCACATTACGAAGTAATACAAATAGGATACATGGTCCCTCGATCCTGACTTAGGCAAGATGTTGTAGGAAATTAGGTGGTGTACCACCTTTGCCTCTAGAGTCAATGATCTGTAACAAAGAGTATGGGTCATATCAGCTATTGGATTCGTCATGACAGAATTAACAAATATACTCACAGTGAAGTCCTGCTCGACTATCCAAGTAGAGAAAGAATCGGGGCGGATGAAGTCGTCACGATGGATCTCAAAAGTCTCTGCCATGTAGGCATCGTCAAAGTGGAGATCCGTATCGAGCACACTAAAGTAGTAGCCCTGCCCATCTTAAGCAAGATTGACATAAAAGAGCCGGATAAGCAGCAGGTACATCCCTCTAGGTTGAAAAGCCATAAACTCATACCATCCTTCATATCGAAACATCTCTAGAACATTATTGAAGTGAGTTTGCATGAATTCGATATCATGGATCTTTCCCAAAATGAGGTCTTTGAGGTGAAATATTTTCTCGTATTTGATTCGTCGATCGGGTATGGGAAACCACTGGTCTAATGGAACGCCCATGGCAACACGTCTCTGTTCCCTAGCCATGGAGACAATTCTCAAAGAAAAACTAGGCTAGATATGGGAAAAACTAAGAGAGCTCTCAAAAGTTATGGGTAAAAATAAACTATTTTTCGCCAAGAACCATATATATCAGCATGGTTTGGGTGCTTGAGCATAAGTTCGGTCGCCCCAGCAGCTTTAAATATGGGAACCCTCTGAGACTTTTTGATAGCCCGAACACTGGTTTGGTCTACTGAATATTAAGTGTCATTTTGTATTTTCGAAGGTCGGCCGCCTGAATTGATTTTGAACTAATCTTACCGGTCACCCGAAATCCAAGTTTGGTAGTTCAAAAACACGTTCGGGGGCCCAAAGAAGTTCAGAAGCCCGAGCTTATTTGAATCTGAAAGTTCAGTAACCCGAAGTGTGGTCAATGGCTTGGTCAACCTTTAAGTTCGGTCGACCAAAGTGCAAACGCATTGTTTTGTTCAGTCACCCGAGCTTGGTCTACTTGTTTTTGTTTGACTTGATTTTTAAAGCTAGAGACCCCATGGTTTATCTATGAGATTTAGGGCATTGATAGGGCTTCAAGATGAGTTTAGGACAAGATTTTTGACTTTAATTTCTAAACCTCAAAATTGTACACTGGACAAGATATGCTTAATGTTAGATGTTCATATTTAAATGAGAGTTAATCAATTTGAAAATCGAAAACAAGGCAGACAAGCCAAGTCCATTTGGGAATAGATTTTCATTTAAACAACCAATGAATTTATATTTCAACCAAAGAATATGTTTATTAAGTTTAGATTGGTTGAATTCTTCGAAATGCTTAGTATATGAGATTTTACATATTGGACATACTAAGATTTTACATTTTCAGCCCCTTAGAGAATACTACCTCCTATAACTAACCCTAACTCCTAAGGAAGAATTCTATGATCATGTAATTACTGTTTCAGCAAGTTCTTCTTTGGCTTTCAAGGGGTTTTCTTTCTTAACAACCCATACCATTTTTCTTCTTTTTATTTTTGATGGGTTAGGGGTTGGTGATTCTTTAATTTTTCATACTTGTTTGGGCTTCACACCTTTTCTTTTAAACGGGCAATCAAATTTTGCGTGCCCCTTCTTTTTACATACGATGCATGTGGTGTGAATATATGGACCAGACGAGGTACTAGCATAATATTTTGATTCTTTTACAAAGTACCCCATGTATAGGTTTTTTCTTTTCTTATTTTCAATTCCATTATAACCTATACCTTCCTTATCTAAGGTCATCTTTTGTGCACCTAGCAATTTTTCAAAGTTTTCCTTACCTCTAGTGAACGTGTAGATGATCTTAGAATGTTCTTCTATTTTCTTCTCTAGATCTTGATTTTTTTTATTTTTCCAATTCTTTGCAAGCAATATGAAGTTTCAAAAGTTCTTTAGACAAATTGTTTGCTTTACTTTAAAGACCTGTAATCAAATGGTTCTTTTTATCATCATTAGAAGCTTTAGATTTCAAGCCAGTCAATTCCTTTTCTGATGATTCATTCTTGCTCTCTAGTCTTTTGATTTTCTAATTATTTTCTCTTTCAGCAAGAATTTTTGAGTCACATTCCTTAATGCATGCATCATACTTGTTTTTCAGCACAGAGTATTTCTTATTTGATTTTACAAGTAACCTATAAGTCCTCATGTATTCAATTTGCAATTCCTCGTAAGATGCCATGATTTCACTATCACTACTATCATATGATTCACAATATGACATATCATTCAAATCAGCACATGAATCATGCTCATATTCATCTACTGAGACAAAATGAACTGAGATAACCTCATCATTGGTTGAAGCTACATAACACCGGCTACCTTCCTTAAGATCAATGGAGCCCGAGTCGCATGGGGAGATGTCTTCCTTTTGCAGGGACGCATCGTATCTCCACTCAAGTTCGTCCCAAATCTGCTTAGCACTACTATAAGCCATAACCTCACATAAAACATTAGAATCTAAGGCATGCATTAAGGTATTCATGGCATCAAAGTTTATCTGTACTAAATCCTTATCATGATCATTTATTTCATACTCAGATTTTGGAACATCAGTACACCCAATAGATTTCATAGGCACACAATCACCCTAATAAATGACTTTCCAAAGTTTTCAATTCAAAGCTTTCACATACACAGTCATTCTAAATTTCCATATAGCATAATCATTACCACAGAATACAGGTAGGTGTGTGACCAGTCTTCCCTCGCATGAAGGGGATGCACTAATGCGAGCCATCATGATCTTTTAACTAAATGACGTCTAAGTCTAGGTTACAAGGCTCTGACACCAATTGTTAGATTTGATTCAACCCCAAGAGGGGGGTGAATTGGGTATTTACAATTTATTACCTAGGTTGAACGATTTAATCAGTAGTACAATCCAACTTAGATTCAGTCTACACAATCAATAGATAAACATACACGTGCAATAAAGATAAAGTGCGGAAATGTAAAGAACATGCACGATATGTTATCGGGGTTTGGCCAACTATGCCTACGTCCCCGCCTTGGCCACACTAGCACAAGGATTACCACTATAATGCTCACTTAAATGGGTGGAGCGGCACCTAATACAACCAGGTCAATTAAAGGGGTTGACCTCAACAGACACGTCTTAACAGGATGGTGCACCTAGCTTTCCTAACCAAGTCCAAGCCAATTCGGGACTATTCCACAAGGCTAGTCTCCCTCTTCAGGCCTGTGCTTGGAATACAACCAATGTGTATAAAATGTTTGTACATGAAAATTCGCTTTTAAACAAGCATATGTGTGCACCAGTATAGCTCAATCAATAATGCAACCACGAATGATATGTAAATATGCTCAGTGCTCTAATGTGTGCTAAACACTCAGTCACGTATAAGCTTTCAGTTCAGATCTAGAGTGTATACCCAAGCAATATTTGAAACACACTATGTGAATAATACAATATCATATCAAGGTTTCAAAATATGCTAAGCAAGTTCAAACAAACAAACTCAATGATATATTCTAATATTCAAAGCACTAGCTTGAAAAGGATTTTTGCACACAAAAATTAGTTTAGGTAACTTGTAACAATAATGCAAAAACCTCAACCCTCAAAGTTTTCCCACTCTAAGTTTATCAAATTAAACCGGTGGAAGAGCTTTAATGCTAAACTCTCTTAGAAAATCGATTAAGCAACAATGTAAATGAGAGTTCTAGCAAATGTGATTAAGCACACTAGCCTTACAAGACACTCACAATTTTTTAAGAAATCAAGAATGAAGAGTTTGTGAGTGTTTGGAAGTGATATTTGGCTAATATAGGGTTTTTAAAACTGAGAGAATTTTTCCCTAATCAAGTTTGCTAAACCTTGCTAATTATGACAAAAGAATGAGTATATATAGGCAAGGAGGATTTTTGACCGTTGGGGACAAAGTGGGTATATTTAGATTTGTTTAAAAGACCATTAAGAATATTAACCCTTTTTATCCCATTTAAAAATTCAATAAATGTTATTTTAACCCGAGAGGTTCGGGTGTCCGGCCAAAGGTTTGAGTGCCCGAACAGACACAGTAAAAAATTCAACTTTTTGAGGTTCGGGTGCCTAAAGGACGAGTCTGTCGGCTAAAACAAAGTCAGTAGCAAATGTTCGATAATTCGGGTGCCCTACTTATAGTTCGGTCGCCCCAATCTTCCTTTTGAATGTAAACCTTCGGTCGCCCGAGTAGTTGAAAAGTGCCCTGACAAGCTTTCGGGTGCCCAAGGAAGGTATGTTCAAAATAGGTTCGGGTGCCCGAAGGCCAAGTCAACATGTTAACTGGTTCGGTCACCTGGGCCGCTTTACATGGCAAAGGTTCAGTCGCCCGAACCCTCTTAACTTCTCTCATTGAGTGCATTTTAACCTTATTTTGAATTCCCTTATTAAGATAGGTGATGTAAGGGACTTGTGTCCTTAGTGTAGGTACCTAAGGTCCAACTAAGGTAGTTTTGAGCATACCTACCTACCATGCATGATGCAAGTTATTACAAGTCATACACACGCACAATTCATAATAAATTACAACCCAGAATGAAGAACTAAACAAATGAATATAAATTACAACACATAGATCTTCATTCTTTGGCACGAACACTGCACGTCATCATGATATGTCTTTTAGTCCTGAAGCGCGCATAAGGTGATCTTGCATGCAATTCTCAGTACACCTATTAGTACCAAGAGTATTTGTTATAATCAAAATTGGGTGTGACCTATAAGGTCAACAGAGAGAGAGAGAGAGAGAGAGGGAGAGGCTTACCCACTGCCGGAGGTGATGGAGGCCGCGGAAAGGGCAATCGTGGTGGCTGGTTGTTGCCATGGTGGGCTACAATAGTGAATAAATGAGGGTGAGTTGAGAAAGTGAAGGGCAGATAGGAAAGAGAGATAGAGAGGGCTTGAAGAAAAGGAAAATAAAAAAAGAAAGAAGAAAAAAAAAGAATATATATATATATATAATTTTCAAGAAAAAAATATAATTAACATAAATGGGACACATGTCACCATACGGACGGTGACATGTGGCACAATAAGGACCACGGTTTATTGGGGTGGTGTGGCGCAATCCGCACCATACCTTTTGTATTTTTTCTGGACGATCGGATTGCTGCCACATTCGCAATCCACATCTTTTTCCCCTGCACCAACCGCCTTATGCCACATGATGGGTGACATCAAGCTAACATCACCTTACCACTTGTCCCCTCACTTAAAAAAAAAAAATTCACAACTACCCATGTGCTACCATATGTCACCACGGATGGTTGACACATGGTAGCCCTAGTGTTTTTCCTGCCTATACTCTCCCTTGAACCGGGTCCAGTCCTTTGACCTGGTCAAATCGATTTGACTCGATTTAGCCTCCTTGAACTGCCCTATTTTTAAAATTAATAATAATTTTTAAAATGCATTTTAATTCATTTTTAATTCAAAAAATAAAGAAAAAATAGCAAAAACATTAAACAAAATAGAGAAAATCATTTTTAAAAAATCTGGAAACATAAAAAAAATCCTAAGAGCCATTTTGATTCGAGGACCCAAAAAAATAAAAATTTTGAAAATTCCAAAATAAAAAATGGAAAAATTCCTTTAGAAATCTTGAAAAAATTGTAGAAAAATTCTAAAAAAATAGAAACAAAAAATTCTAAAAATATTTTGGGACTTTTTTTTTCCTCAAAATTTTGATCATGTTCCAATGATTTTTCTTATGTGGCTTGTTTATGTGTGTCCCATTTTTCGCATAAGTGTGTGTTTCGTCTCTTCTTTATTGCGTCCGTATGCTTGCATAATTGTGTGTATGTGTGTGCACACCTACATGAGGAAGAGCATGATGAATTGAGGTTATGTAATCCTTAGTTGTCACGCGAGGGGCGAGGAGTATAACAGAACCACTTCGAGTGTGATGACTTGAAAATTTAAATAACCAAATAACATAACTAACGACGTCATCAGATAAATGCTCTGATACCTCTTACCACGACCTATAAAAATTTCAACATATCATATACCTAAATACCTAAAATGCCATATCATAACTACCATCAACATATACATGCCCTGATACCACGATTGTCATATCACAAAGAACCCAGTGGGGTCCAAGGTATCACTGCCCATAACATAATTAAACAAACAACAAAAGCAAATATTTATCCTAATAGCATACCTACCAGAGTACTAACCCAACTATGACATCTACCAGTCCCAAAATAATACATATGACCACCTCAAATATCCAAAAACATCTAGCATAAACCATACAGTATCCTGCCCGCACTCACCCTCAGTGTGATGGTTTAAGTCCCGCCCTGTAGCTCCTAGGCATGACTTCCTAAAAGACCTGAAAAGTTAATATTCTGGATGGGGTAAGACATCTCTTAGTAAGACAAAATACATTATTATCAGTGTTGGGCATATGAGTTCTATTGTGACAATTATTTATATATGTCTCTTAAATTACCCCCTAAATATACTCAACATCAATATAATCAATATGATGCAGTTAGATAAGTTAACTAGTGTAAGTTTTACGACATATCACACACAAGGTAAAGAAGTTTATAATAAATCTACTAATGTAAGGTTTACGACATATCACAAACAATATAATGCAGTTTAATTACATCTACTAATGTAGGTTTTACAACACATCACAAATAATTAAATTTACACTTCTATAGCACTTTTATATGCCACACCAACCTTCTCCTTCTATTCATACGCTACACAGGCCTTCAACATCAATATATACTTCACACAGAGTTTTTATATTAAGCATCACCACTTCAATTTATTCACCACATAGGCCTTTGGCATCAGTATAGACTTCACATAGAGTTTTTGTTGGCCTTGCAAGGCTTAAAATCTTGTTTTGATGATAACAAATTAGAGGAACTTAACATATTTGGTTAAATGATGATTCAAGACTCCAATATTCAAGATCAAGTAACTCAAAGTGTTATGATCAATATCAAGTACTTGGCAAGAGTGTTAAAATCTCGAACTTAATGCTACAAGATTTTATGAAGCTAAAGTCTATTGAAGCTTAAAGTCAAGTCAAATATAAAGAATCAAAGCAAATACATGAAGACATTGAAGAGCAAAACAAATACATGAAGACTTAGAGCTTAGAAAGTTATAGTCTTGAAAGAGTCTCATATAAGTATTTCAAACGATTTCATTATGAATTTATGAAACTCTTAGGTGAAATACTTGGACCTAGATTGTAACGTCCCAATTTTCATACCATTTTTTTCCATATATTTAACACATATATCACATATCAGCCATGTCAACCACTAATACCATATTACATAACCCGACCCAAACAGGGGTACCGGGTATACACTTATACTCATATACATAATCCTAACAGCGGAAGTTATTTCATAAACATATACATACCACAACAAATACACATACTAGAGTACTATACCATCCATAATACAAGTCTAATACAAAACCTTTAGGGGAATCCAACCTCCCTAACTCAGAATACTCACCCTTTATATAGTCAATATAAAAACAATTACCCAAAGATGGTCCCATTCAATACACACAAAGTGGACTAACACAAGCAGTTGGAACTATACCATTCCCAATAGTCAAGACGGACCTAGTGCTACAGTCCTACCAATGGTGTGTTCAATTTCATTTAATATTGTGAACAATAAACTTATATTCTATAAGAACTGATGATCTAATCTTCTATGTATAAGTCGATGTAGAGACCCGAACCCAGGAAATAAAGGAAAATAAATAAAAGAAAAGGAAAATAAATAAAAGGGAAGGAAAAGCAAGAAAAAGAAAGGAGATGGTTTGGTTTAGCACCAAATCGTCGACGGTTTGAGGCCATCTTAAAAAATCGTCGAGGGTTCAAACTACCGAGAGCATTTTAAGTGCCAAACCATCGACGGTTTTTCACGGTCCAACTTCTCTATTAATAAGAATTGAGATTTTTTTTTAGGAAAATATATTTCCTCTCTCTCTCTAAGCTTGGGCTCCGACTCTCTCTTTCTCTCTCATCCCTCATGTGACTCTCTCTCTCCCCCCCCCCCCCCTAAGCTCACTCAAAGCCGCTCTCGCTCCCCTATTGTCTCTTTCTCCTCTCTCAGGTTGCCAGGTTACTTCCTGCGCCGAGTTAAGGAAGCCAGGTTCTGTATTCCTGATCATTTTAGGCATGTTTTCAAGAATAGGTAAGGGGAATAGATTATGTCAGCTTTTTAATAAATTTGAACCGATTAAAAGAAAGTATAAGATTGTAGGGTTAAAGTAAGGGATTTTCTGAATGATTTGAACGGTTGAAATTATTAATTTGAGTTATTAAACATGTTTTTGTAGAGGATTAAAATGAGTAGGATTGATCATCTCCATTATCTTTTAAATATGAATTCTTACGTTATTATAAACTGTGGAGATGATCATATCCTTATTTTCAGGAATAATGTATTCAAGCATATTATTATATATTTTCTACAAGCAGTATATGACAGTATGGTTAACACTTAAATCATGTGGCATGAGATTAATTCTTCATAATAAGCCGGTTGTGATTACTATGGTGGATAAACTTATATGTTTGGGCGATGTGTGGTTATTCGTTTATTTCGCAATATAACATTGGCAGGCCTGAGGAGTTCATTTTATTGTCCTTGATATAAATCGCAATATAATATTAGTAGGATATGAGGAGTTCATTATATTGTCATTTATATATATGGGGTAAAAAATTAGCAGGCCTGAGGAGTTTGTTTTTTTGATTTACTATGAATAGGTCATTGTGAAAGTGTAAGAGTTGTTTGTTGTGAAGTACGTGCTGAGAACAATGAGGAGGGATGCTTAATACGTAAAGGGAACGATGGGGAGGGATGCCCTGAGAACCATGAGAAGTGAAGTATTTGTGAATTATCCTTTGTGGGTGTGAGTACTTGTATGTGAATTAAATGTATTGTGTTTGTGGATGAGATATCGTATTACGTACAATACGTGTATGCAGTTTTCTGTGGTATGGTTGATGATATAGGCCTAAGTTACAATTTATAAATGTAGTTTCTTCGAGTTAAAGTAATGGTTATATTTTATAAACACTAAAACTCATGTTAGTCATACACTAGTAATAACTTATTCCATCAACCCAGCGAATTATTAACTTTTCAGGTCCTTCTGGAGATCGGGCTTAGAAAAATTGGGAAGGGTTTAATTTTTGTAGTTGTGAGTGGTTGTAAGATATGGAACTTTATATTTTTATTATAAATCTTTAGACTGTAATAACTCTATTTAGAGATGCTTATATTGGTGATAGTATAGAACTTCAGTATTTTATTTGAGGACATTTAATTATTTTCCAATACTTAGATAATATTTTTGGCGGGTTCGGGGCATTACAGCCATACTTTACACACTACATCACCTACTATATAGAATAAAAGACATGTATGCATAATCATTAGATAAATAATGTCAGGTAAACATTGCTCACAAAGATTCTCATTAAAATGAAATAACTGAAGTTATTAATAAATACTAAAACTGATTACATAGAGCATGTATTTCAGTAGTATAAATCCCTAACAATCTTCCACTTAAACTCAAAGCCATGCTGCCATACATCTCACTCCTATTCCCTCTACATGACTATCAAAAGTCCTAACTAGTAAGCACTTTGTAAACAAGTCTATCAGGTTGCTTACCGATGCAATCTTGATCATCATTACATCACCTCTCTACACAATATCCTGTATCAAGTGATACTTGTGCTCGATGTGTTTTTCCCTCTTATGGCTTATGGGTTCCTTTGAGTTAGCAACAACCCCACTATTATCATAGTAAAATGTAAAAGGCGATTGTACCGAAGGCACCACTCCTAGATCTAATAGAACGTTCCTAAGCCAAATGGCCTCCTTGGCTACCTTATAGGCTGCCACATATTCGGCCTCCATAGTGGAATTAGCAACACATGATTGCTTGATACTCCTCCAACTAATGGCTCCACCTCCTAGGGTAAACACATTTCCTGATGTTGATTTTTTGGAATCCTTATCTGACTGAAAATTTGAGTCTGTGTACCTAATGAGTACTAGACTATTTTTTTGATAAACCAACATATAATCCCTAGTCCTTTTCAGGCACTTCATTATATGTTTTACTGCAGTCTAGTGTTCTTGTCCTAGGTTAGACTGATATTTGCTAACCATGCCTATGGCAAAACAGATGTTAGGTCTAGTGCAAAACATAGCATACATAAGGCCTCCTACTGTTGATACATAAGAAACTACCTTCATGTTCTCTACCTCAATCGATGTTTTAGGATACTGATCCTTGGATAAAGAGATTCCATGTCTGAAAGGGAGTAACCCTTTCTTGGAATCCTGCATGCTAAAATGGGCAAGAACCATATTAACATAAGTAGCTTGTGATAATCCCAACATCTTTTGCTTGCAATCTCACAAAAGCTCGATCCCAAGGATGTGACTGGCTTCTCCCAAGTCCTTCATGTCGAACTGTCTGGATAACCATACCTTATCCGAAGATAATACCCCCACATCGTTTCTGATGAGTAAAATATATAGCACCAAGAATACCACTACATTGCCATCATGCTTTTTGTATACACATGACTCATCAGGGCATTGATCAAAACCATAAAATTTAATGTCTTGATCAAAATGGATGTTCCAAGACCTAGGTGCCTGCTTAAGTCCATAAATAAAATTCTTAAACTTGCACAACATGTGTTGTTGGCCTACTGCTGCAAAACCATCTGATTGCACCATATAGATGCACTTATCATGACTTCCATCGGGGAAAACTGTCTTGATATCCATTTGCCAAATTTTATAATCAAAATGAGATGTAATGGATAATAAAATACGAATAGACTTTAGTATGGTTACCAACGAGAAAGTTTCTTCATAGTCAATTCCCTCTTTATGAGTAAACCCTTTGGCAACAAGCCTAGCCTTGAAGGTTTCCACCCTCTCGTCTACTCCTCTCTTCTTCTTATAGATCCACTTGATCAGACTTGATTAGAGTACATGGACTCAATCTCTGATTTCATAGCCTTTTGCCAGAGTTCTACATCTTTATTTTGAAGTGCTTCACAGTAGTTGTTGGGTTCGATATCCAGTTTATTACGGATCATGTCATAAGACTCTCCCAAGAACATATAATGATCAGGTTAGTGTACAACCCTCCCACTATGACAAGGCACGTTTTGCTGTGTTGATCCTGATCCTTATGCACCATAATTCTGCCCTGGTTGTACAATCGATGTATTGATGGTAGCTGCATGTGAAAGGTCAAACTCAGCTCGAGTTATAATATTCCTCCCATTACGACAAGGCAATGGGATGTCAATAACTTTGTCTCTTGTTGTTCTTCTTGCAATATTGGTATAGTTGGTATATCTCTTCTCAACTCTTCTAGAACAATCCTACTTCTAAGTATGTGGTTCATTACATAGTCTCTTCTAAAAATTGAGCATTGGTGATAACAATGACCTTCTGATCCTTGGGACAATAAAATAAACCACCTTTTGTTCCTCTAGGGTAACCAACAAATAAATAGACATCTGTCCTTGATTCCAACTTATCTGTTTTTTCTTTTAGCATGTGTACTAGATTACCCCATATCCGAACATGTCGTAGACTAGGTTTGCACCCAGTCCACAATTCTGTGGGTGTAGTAGGTACTGACTTAGGTGGGACCAAGTTCAAAATATATGCTGCTATTCTAGTGCATGCCCCCAAAACGAATTAGGCAAATCTAAATAACTCATCATAAATCTGACCATGTCCATAAGAGTCATATTCCTTCTTTCTACTACACCATTCTGTTGTGGCATACCAAATGCAGACAATTGGGATTTAATTCCCTTCTCTGATAAGTAATCCACAAATTCTCCTAAAAGGTACTTGCCACCATGATCATATCGTAGTGTCTCAATACATTTACCCTAACGTTTCTCCGTTTTCGTCTTAAATACCTTGAATTTCTCAAAGCATTCAGACTTACGGCACATCAAATAAATATACCCATACCTTGAGTAATTATCAATGAAAGTAATGAAATACTCAAAGCCACCTTTAGCTTGGATATTCATGGGGCCACACAAATCAGAATGATTCAGTTCTAATGCCTCTTTTGCTCTATAGCCCTTAGCCGAAAAGGGCCACTTGGTCATCTTCCCTTCTAAGCAGGATGCACAGACTGGTAGGGCCTCCACTTCTAATGAACCTAATGCTCCATTTTGAACCAACCTTGAAATCCATCTTAGATTAATATGACCTAGGTGTAAGTGCCAAAGATAAGTTTGGTTCAATTTAGAAGCTTTCTTTCTCTTACATGGTAGTTTATCAGTGTTATTCAATTCATTTAATTGCACTATAGGAGAAACATGATTAATAATATAAAGACCATCCACCAATGTACCAGAACGGATAAAACATTTATTTAACTTAATAACAAGTGAGTTATTAAAATAAACAGAATATCCACAATCAACCAACTTGGAAACTGAGATCAAATTCCTTCTAATGGAAGGTACATAACGAGAGTTTTTCAATATTAAAATCCTATCTCTACCAAAATAAATGAGAATATCTCCTACTGCAACTACCGACACTCTCGTGCCATCTCCTAGAAATACATAAATCTCCCCATCACCTAGCTTGCACATTTGCTGGAACCCCTTTGTTGTTTTGTTTGGCGAGATAAACTAGAAATTGTGATTTCCAGTGCCCTGGCTACTTGCAGTGAAAAAACTTTCCCTTAGGCTTCTTGATGAGGCCCTCAGCTACTTGAAGCTCTTTAAGTAATTTTTTCAATGAGTAAGAGAGCTTATTCATGTTGTAGTTCAGGTAAAATTGCTTGAAAGAGTCAGGAAATGACTAGAGAACAATATCGACCTGGGTTTCCCCATCAATTTCAGCTCCAAGGATCTTTGACTCATTGAGAAGATCAAACATCTTCAGAACATGATCCTTTACTAGGGTCCCTTATGCCATAATAGTATTCATGAGTTCCTTCATAGTAGTCTGCCTAGCAGCACAATTTTGATCCCCAAACATTTCTTTAAGGTTCTACATTATATCATCGGCAGAAGGCATAAATTGATGCTGATGTTACAGAACATTCGACATAGATGCCAAAATGTAACACCGCGCCATCTAATCAGCCTTAATCCACTTCCGATAAGCTTGGGTTTCCTCATCGGTTTCCCCTTCACCGAGTTTTTGTGGACATACCTCTGCAAGCACATACTTGTACTCCTTTGTAGTCAATACAATATCCAAGCTCCTTTTCCAGTCAATATAATTACGTCCAACCAGTTTGTTATCTGCGAGAATAACAGCCAAGGGATTGAAAGCCATTTTAATCTTAAGAGTCACATATTGTAACAAAATATAATAAGCAATGATGAACTTTAAATTCAATTACAAGAATATGATTCCCTCTACCAATATTTTTTTTTAAAGAATCTGTCAACAACCTAGCACACCAAAAGTAGTATACCTCGATGGGAGGTCGTCTACTATTCAACATTTGTGTAGTCAGGTGATGGCCTATTAGTTTGGTCCTATAAACAATAACAGTGACTCAGATGGAGAGGATACTATTATTTATAGCTAAGTGTATACCATCACATAATACTAGACCTATTGTCCCATAGTGAATCCCCAGATAGAGAGGTGACCCAATACTAACAATTACTAGAGTTTACACTTGGTGAGACTGTAATTAATTCCATTCGATGGGGAGGAAGATACTAATATCATCACATAAAATTAATTACTTTACCTATAAACTAGTGATGGAGACCATGAGATTTATATGTAATAAATTCCCTCACCCACTTAGTTATTTAATTCATGAGGGATACAAACAAGTGTTTAATATTCAAATAAATTTAATATTCCAATAGTGGTAACTAAATTACACGCAACACATAAAATTCCAAATTCCTTTAATATTTATTTTTTTATATAAAAAATTTTATTATAACTTGGGAATTAATTTTATTCTCTAGTTGCACATGCATAAACCAATATTGAAATTTTAAATTTTACCCGTTAATGACATAACGCAAAAACAACAAACACGCCAAGCAAGCATATATAAACAAGAAAATATGATATAATAAATATCCGACTATTTTAATCAAACAACTTGCATATAACACTGTGAATCCTTGTTTGCCATTACGTAGTGTCGGGGTTCGGCGGAGCCGTAGGGGCAACGCCTCCGGTGGGGTTCGACCTACCTAGTCAAGTCACAGGGTCCACGTAAATTCAAATTCAAATTCAAATTCAAATTCAAATTCAAAAAAGGAACGAAAAACCGCATCATTGTTCAAGGGTTTTTCCTATTTTTCGCCACTGCTATGCGCACATCGCAACTGTGCCTCCTTCTCAGATGAAGCTGCATCAGATTAAAAAATCCTATGCCTTCATAACTAGAGTTCACATGCTACGAATCTTGTAATAAACAATCACAATCACAAAACATACATTTGTGTGATGAAGCTGCATCAGATTACAAAATTATATGCCTCTATAACTAGATTTCATATGCTACACATCTTATAATAAACAATCACAATCACAAAACATACATTCATGTGACCATAATTGCCGGACAGAACACTGCAAAACAGAGGTTAGTGCATACACACGTTCTACTCTAAGCATGCATTGATTCGATTTTCGAAGAACACTGTATTATTATCCATATACAGTATCAACCGAGGCTCTGATACCAATTGAAGGGACTTGCAGAATAGCCCTAAGATCTGGTTGTAGTGCATACATAAAACAAAAAAATTAATTAAGTCATGCAATCCTTAATTACATGATTAGGATTATACCTACAAGATCTTCAAGTACGAAAACGAGCTCTTGAAGACACCTAGGAATCTTCTACTGTATTCCTTGAACATGCCTTGCTCCTGAGAGAGTGGGCTCATAAGTGGCTGCTAAGGTTTTCTTCTCTCATGAAAACGTTTGCCTCTGTGAGAGTTTGCTCATTACCGTGACTGCTGAATGGAGCGCGTGTATAAAGGCTACAGTAAGGACCTCTGGACAAATATGACTAGGGCTTCCCACGTAATTAAGAATTCCTAATCTAACCCGAATTCATCCTTAATTATGTTAATTATAATTCATACCACTAAATTATAATTGCACTCCCTGTCATATTCAAAATTAAATTTCGAGCTCCTATTATTAAGTGCTTATTTATCCCCCCACGTAAAGATTACATATGCCCGTTTATTAAATTAAATTACTGACAATTTAATTAATTGATAGATTAATTCTCTGAGACCTTCCACTTAACTTATTTGATGTGCAAGATTCAAAATCCACCTGTAGGGTTTGACACAATCAAAACTTATAAGCTCCCTCAATGGGGTATCATCAATCTCGATACCGGGACGCGAATTCCATCAATAATTAATGTTCACTATACACATAATGTCATCACCCAACTCACTGAATATTTTGACCCATAAAGAATCTCAGTCTTCTATGAATCAAAGTAATAAACACTATATGCACGTGTCCAATAATCATATTAGGATTAAGAGCATAAGCACTCATAATAACTATGAGGTATTAATTGTTTTATATGGTCAATATAAAAACAATTACCCCAGGATGGTCATGTTCAATACACACAAAGTGTACTAGCACAAGGAGTTGGAACTGTACCATTCTAAATAGTCAAGATAGACCTATTAAAACCTTGTGCTACATTCCTACCAATGGTGTGTCCAATTTCATTTAAGACTGTGAACAATAAACTTATATTTTATAAGAGCTGATAATCTAATCTTTTGTATATAAGTCGTACTCTACACACTAAATCACCTACTATATAGAATAAAAGACACAAGTGCATAATCATTAAATAAATAATGTCAGGCAAATATTACTCACAAATATTCTCATTAAAATGGAATAACTGAACTTATTAATAAATACTAAACCGATTACATAAAGCATGTCTTTCAGCATAAATTCCTAACATTGGTAACATCTTAAATAGGTGTTCTAACCTCACCCAAGGTAAAAATAGGTTAGTGACAACTCCATTAGACTATATTTTGTGTAAGTAGATTTTAATTTTATATATATATAACTTTTATCCAAATTTTATATTTGAAATTCTTATTCGATATTAGTATGGTGTATATCTGTATTTTATTTTTTAAAATTAGTTTTACATTTACATTGTCTCGTCATACAAATATGCATCTTCGAAAATTTACATGTCCCTTACGTCTTTTAAATTTCACGTACTACACGATACATACAATATATATTAAGACAAAAAACATTTAGCTATAAGATTTTTCCCACACCCAAATTTATTAAATAAAATCGGGGGAAAAATCTTTGCTTTACTCTCACTTTGAAAATCAAACAACAATGAATATGCTGAGAGTATCTAGCAATAACAAACAATAAATAAACACTCACAAAGTAAGATTTCTCAAAGGAATGAAGGTATTTGAGTGTTATGGGGTTAGAATGAACAAATAGGGTTTAGGAAATTTGAGAGAGTTTTTGGCTAATCCTATTTGCTAATCACCACTAATTGAAGCAAATGAGCCCCTATATATATATATATAGAGAGAGAGAGAGAGAGAGAGGCCAAATTATGACCGTTGAGGACTTTATAGGTCTTATTAAAAAAGATTAAAAACCAGTTTAAAGCTTTAACCCTGTTTAAGTATTTTAACCCTAGTAAAATATTAAGCAACCCGAGAGGTTTCAGGTGGCTGAACTTTCATTTAGTCGCCCGAATAGACTCAGCTCTAAAAAGAATTTTAAAAGTTTGGTCACCTGAGTCTAGGTTCAGTTGGCTGAACAAAAGTCAGAAACATTATGTCCGCGGTTCGGGTGCCCGAAGCTAAGTTCAGTCGCCCAAGGCCTTTTTGAGCGCAGAGGTTGGGTCGCCCGAGTTGGTGAAAAGTGCTCTGACACTAGGTCAGTCACCCGATGATATGCTCATTTTTGGTTCGGTCGCTTGAAACCAAGTCAACCTGCTGACATCCCAGCGGTTTGGGCTCCCAAGGTGTTTTCAACACCTAGGATTCGGTTGCCCGAATCCTCATGATTTTTATCCTTTAAGTCCAATTTTAAACCAATTGATTCCCTTGATTATGTAAGTGATATGGGGACTATTTGTGCATTTGTTTAGGGACCTAAGGTCTTTCTATCCCACTGGAAAAATTCGGCGTTGGTCGAATCCCTATGGTCACTCTAAGATTTTGAGCTTATAGTCCTACATGCATGATATGCAAATTATTACAGACCTTGGATGATTATTATTACAGACCCAGCGAAATGAAGTATAGATTACAATAATTAAAAATATTTCGGGTCTTTTTTTTCCTCAAGTTGCCATGTGCCATCAATATGATCTTCCTAATATGGTCTTGCACAAAAACTTGGCAAACGTTAAGTACTAGAGTATTTGTCATAATCAAAATAGAGTATGACTCATGGAGTCAACAATCTCCCCCTTTTTGATAATGACAAATACTTGCCTACTTCTCCCCCTTTTGGTAATAGTAAAAAGGGTTCAGATAAACATATAATTATATAGGCAAATAAGAGGAAAAGATCATTCATATACAAGATATGGTTTGGGAAAATTTTAATAAAATTCGACAGCATGCCGTTTGAAACTAGAGTATTTCCCAAAAACATGTCTGTATAAAAATGACCTAATTGAGTTCAAATTTACAAATATCCAAAAAAAAAAACTCAAACAATCCAATATAACCAATAAACATAAGTATAATCTTTCAACAACCAAGATATATAATAATCATCCAAGGCAAAAATGAGTAACACAAACAATCTTACAAAGCATGGAGTATAAGAATTAAACACACAAACAGTATAACTCGTCATTTAAATATTTAAATGACATGAAAACAAAATTAGACCATAAATATACACAAACCATTGCAATTGAAACATATCATAAGATGCGTGAAAGATATGAGTTTAAAGCACACGACATATGATAGCAAATAGTTGGTTTGAGCACAAACACAGTCTAACAAGTTTACATGCATTTACACATGAAGTTATTGAACTAGTTATGCAATTTTATATATATATATATATATATATATATATATATATATATATATGTATATAATAAATATATATCCCCCTTATGGTGTTTGCAAAATGGTACTCGGGGTTGCTTGTTGAAAAGAGATCTTTAAAAATAAAGCACAAGCAAGCATCAAATTTTTTGGTTTAGCATATAGGCATGATTTCATAAGATAACTAGAATATGAAAACCATATAGATCCTAAGAATTTTAGACAATTTAAATGCAGGATTGCTGGAAAACACAAAGAACTTGTGGCAAATCAATATATTTTCATTTTAAAATATTCAACAAAATCCTAACAATTAAGCGCCTACCACAAAGAGTTCAAGCCAAATCTAGAAGATGTTGGAGAACATAACAGAATGGGATTCAATTTTGGATGCTCCCCCTATCAATTTGAATTCATGCATAGATACAATAAGCTGCTTATACTAGATAGAGAATTATTTCATTAAGCCTAGTAGTATAAGTCGTTCATTTTAGAACTTTTAAACTAACCATACTGATTATTAATCAACTGTAGTTATCCTTATCAGTATAGTTGTCCCTATAGACCATAGATGCATCAGAAAATATATATTAAGGCATGTAATAAAGTTCATAACCTAAGAACATTCCATATCAAATCATAAAACTTCAAGCGCAGGATATAATGTTCAGGGATTTCATAAGAGCCTCAATAATTCGGTAAACGAAAGTGATGCATATGGATCATTTATGCGCTTCCTATAGGGATCTACGATGAAGTTTAATTATCTATTTGACTTTTCACACATCCTTTCAAAAGTATTTTAACATTAATTTTATCATAATCATCTATGTACAAGGTTTTACTTTTGGAAAAATTTCTATCGAAATTTCGGCAACATGCCATCTGTAAATTGGACATTTTCCCCTAAAACCTATACCCAATAGGTTCAAATAAGCAATTTATAATTCAGTTCAAGGCATACGAGAACCTATATCTACTACTAGCATGCAATACACATCAACTGCATCCGCCATGCAGGAGGCATTCTAAACTACGCATGCAATCAGGTAGTAATCAATGGTTTATATAAAAATAAGCTATCCATCAAATATAATTAACTAATCAGTATATCATGGACAACAACTTTCAGCGCTATTCATAAAGGCATACAAACATTTAGTATGATTATAAGAGCATTTTAGTTAATATAGCAATCAAAGAAAGATGCTTCCCTTGAGTTAGGCACTTAATCATTTTATGCCTTTTCTTATTATTTAAGTTCTTTAACCAAGTACCCTAAGATTTTTCAATGATTTATACTTGGCATTGATTGTATTAGGCTTATCGGACCAAATTGTCACAATAGATATTTTTCAAGGTCATAAGCCTACCTTGCCTCTTTTCTTATGAATCTCAGTACGTGAGAGAGACACAAGTTCAAATGGCTTTTCTCTCTTCTCGTTCATGCATAGGTTTCTCAATTATTGCATTTTCATATATGTTGAAACCAATAGCAATCATATTAGCCATTTAACTTAATTCACAAAGTTGAAGCTCTAATGGATTTGGTTTAATGTTTGAGAGCTTATGAAAGGAATTTGACCTATTACTCTTAGGGATTAAATTTCTATTTGGTTCATAAGAGTGTTTAGATAGTAGCAGGACATTTTTCAAAATGTTTTCGTGCTAGTTAATAAGTCCACACCTTTTTGGCAAAGAGCAGCTAGGAGTATATGAATTTTGTGAATAATACTCTTTGGGGAATGGAAAGTATCCTTCAGATATGAAGCAAGGATACTAGCCAAGGAATGAGTGAAACCTTACCGAATATGACAATGGTTTGGTAAGGATTTCCTATAGAGGAGACAAGTGAACCAAAATTAGAAGATTTTTATATTTTAAGCACAAAAGGGAATATTTTGATTAATTAGTGAAACAAAAATCCCTTAGTAGTTGCCTCTAATTTTGATTATGGAAGGATGTCTTTAAGTAAGGACTAGTTAGAATAGGGACTAATGATCATCAATGCTTAAGCCTAAAGTGATGACTAAACTTTGATCCAGGCTTTTAGGCTTAAATATAAGCTTAGGGATAAAGGACATATAGTGTGAGACGAAACCCTAAACCTCAACTTTGTGAAATGGACAAAGTATGCTTAACTTAAGATGTTTTGTGTTTAAGTGTGGGTTAAGCATTTTGAATTATATACCAACTATAGAAGCCTTATCCATTTGGAAGTGGATGTGTATACAAAAATTCTACATTTTAAACCTAAGCCCCTTCCCAAGCCTAATGTCATTACAAATCCCTAAATCTAGTCCTAGGGTCCAAGGAAGAATTAAATAATTTGGTAATATTAATTTAAATCCATTTTTTCTTAGGTCCTAAGGGGTTTGCTTTCATGACAACCCACTCCATTTCTTTATCCATGCCTCTGACACCTCTACTTAAACAAATGTATTTAATGTGTCCTTTTTTTCCAATGTATAAGCAAGTTTTATATGCACATGAACGATTACACTTATTTGCTCTACTTCTAATTGATGAGGCATGGAAATGAGATTTATAAGATGAACCCCTTTTGAACGATTTACTTCTTTTACCTCCTAAGGGTTGATTTCGGTTATCTCTTTCAGTTGTGGGTTTGAAAATCATTTCATAATAGTCTTCAATTTTTTTGTTCAAGCAAATGATTTTCAAGACCTTCTTAATCTTTTTCTTCTCAAGGATAGCATGATGTTCCTTTAATTCTTTTAATCGTTTAGCTATCCCCTTATTTTTATTTATCAAAAGTGTTTTCTATTTATTCATCCTACCTAGAAGCTTATGTATTTTTGTAAAAGAATTTTCTAGTTTTTCACATGAAGGAATGCTTTCATTTATCAATTCAGCATATGATTCATCATAAGATATATCATAGTTATTATATGAATCATTGCATGCAATGTCAACAGTATAATCATAATTTTCAACAGATGATTCAATGCATAATATATTCTCGTACTCTACATGAGAATCATCATGTGCATCAATGAAAAAACTATCACAATATTCAATAGATGATTCAGCATGAAGCAACACAACATTCAACACAAGAACCATCCATCAAGCTAGAGAGAGAATCATATACCTCTTGTTCTGTTTTTGCACTATCCTCATGATTTTCCACTTCCTGATCATTTAAGCAAGACATTATCGAAGTGATGGTCTCCTTCTCCTGGGTCTCTCCATATATCCTTTCGAGTTCGTCCCAAATATCCTTTACACTAGAACATGCCATAATCTCATGAAAAATATTAGTCTCTAAAGCATGGTAAAATAACTTCATAGCATATGAATTTGCATGCAATAAATTTATATCATTTTCATTACTTGGCATACAAATTTCATTCACAATCATCTGCCAGGCCTTCCAGTTCATATATTTTATGAAAAAACTCATTCTAATTTTCCAGTGGGTGAAATTTTCACCACAAAATATAGGAGGGCAAGTAGGTGATTTTCCCTCACTAAATGGGGATACACCAATGTGAGTCATCTCAATCTTTTAGCAAAAACGTTTAAGTCAATACTATGAGGCTTTGATACTAATTGTTAGCTTTGGTGTATTCCCAAGAGGGGGGTGAATTGAAATTTTAAAATTTTATCTCCTAGGTTAAACTATTTAGTAGCAGTATACACACAACCTAGGGTCTGTCTATGCAATTTTCAAATCTGCTGATAAATATAATGTGGAAATTAAATCATACATCGCATTCACACTATAACATACATGTGCAGGAATATAAATTGCAGAAATATAAACAGTGCACACATGATATGTTATCGAGGTTCGACCAATACTGCCTACGTCCCCGCTCTAGCTTACAAGCTTGAAGATTCCACTAATGCTCACTTAACGGGTGGAGCGGCACCGGTTACAATCAGGTCAATTAGCACAGAGCAGACCTCAACCTTTATAACCAAGTCAATTAGCGGGCTGACGTCAACCTACACCTTTTTAGGATGGTACACCTAGCTTTCCTAACTGGATCTAAGTCAATCTGGTACTATTCAACAAGATTAGTCTCCCTCTTTAGGCCCACGCCTAGAATACAACAGATGTAAAATTTTACATACAAACAAACTCTTCTTACATAAGAAGATATGTACCACTACGCACAATGTAATCAATGCACCTCAAGAATGTATGAACTATAAGCTCAGTGCTCTACGTGTGAAATCAACACCCAAGGTTATGTCTATAAACAATCAAGCACAAGAGTGTATCAATAAGCTAATATTTGAAACTTTGTATAAAAAATATTTCTCAATAACAATCTAGGGTTTCAAAGATTTTTAGCAAGTATAATCAAACAATCTCAACTAATATTTTCTCAAGATCCTAGCACAAGAGATGTTTGAAAATATGCTTGTGAAAATATTTTTGCACACAAAAATATAAGCCCAATGAGTTTTACAATAACAATGTAAAGACTCACTTAATTATAAAATTTTTCCCACACCCAGATTTATTAAATAAAATCGGGGGAAAAATCTTTTCTTTACTCTCACTTTGAAAATCAAATAACAATGAATATGTCGAGAGTATCTAGCAACAACAAACAATAAATAAACACTCACAAAGTAAGATTTCTCAAAGGAATGAAAGTATTTGAGTGTTATGGGGTTAGAATGAACAAATAGGATTTAGGAAATTTGAGAGAGTTTTTAGTTAATCCTATTTGCTAATCACCACTAATCTAAGCAAATGAGTCCCTATATATAGAGAGAGGCCAAATTATGACCATTGGGGACTTTATGGGTATTATTAAAAAATATTAAAAACTAGTTAAAAGTTTTAACCTTGTTTAAGTATTTTTAACCCCGATAAAATATAAAGCAACCCAAGAGGTTTCGGGTGGCTGAACTTTCATTCGATCGCCCGAATAGACTCAGCTCTAAAAAGCATTTTAAAAAGTTTGGTCACTCGAGTCTAGGTTCGGTTGGCTGAACAAAAGTCAGAAACATTATGTCCACGATTTAGGCGCTCGAAGCTAAGTTCGGTAGCCCAAGGCCTCTTTGAGTGTAGAGGTTTGGTCGCCCAGGTTGGTGAAAAGTGCTCTGACAGTAGTTTGGTCACCCAGAGACGATACGCTCATTTCTAGTTCGGTCACCCGAAACCAGGTCAACCAGATAACCTCTTAACGGTTTGGGCGCCCAAGGTGTTTTGAACACCTAGGATTCGGTCGCCCGAATCCTTATGATTTTTATCCTTTAAGTTCAATTTTAAACCAACTGATTCACCTGATTATGTAAGTGATATGGGAACTGTTTGTGCATTTGTTTAGAGACTAAAGGTTTTTGTATCCTACTAGAAAAATTCGGCCTCAGTCGAATCCCTAAGGTTTCTTTAAGGTATTGAGCTTATAATCCTATGTGCTTGATATGCAGATTATTACAAACCTTGGATGATTATTATTATAGACCCAGCGAAATGAAATATAGATTACAACAATTAAAAATATTTCAGGTCTTCATTTTCCTCAAGTTGCCATGTGCCGTCAATATGATCTTCCTAATATGGTCCTGCATACAAACTTGGCAAACATTAAATATCGGAGTATTTGTCATAATCAAAACAGGATATGACCCATGGGGTCAACATAGTACCTAAACTTGGAGAGTTTTTTCTTGATTTATTCTTTTTTTTTAAATGTATTAAATAATACCCTATTCTGGGAAGTATTTTCCAGAATGACTCTGACGTAATCTCGCTACTTGGAGTAGCGATATTTGCTTGCCATGCTTCAAGACCAGATTGGGGCTGCCATTTAAACCTCGCTACTCCAAGTAGCGAAATTTTCTGTGCATAAGGAATTTTTGGTTTTACCCTTATTTATTTATTCTTTATAATAATGATTAATTAAATTATTGGAGGGAAGAATCATTTATTAATTTAAATTTTCACATAAAATAAATTACATTTTGTAATTTAGTTAAAAATATTATTTTTGTCATAAATTAATATAACAGTCATACATTATAAATATACACTGATTATATTTAATTAAATAGGGAAATCTTCTATTATTTGATTGAGTAGGAAATATTTAAATATTAATTTAAAATAATTATTTTTGAAATTGTTAATCAATTAGAGAGACTAATTAATTGATAACAGCAACCTGAGTTTAGGCCCTATTTAGAAAATGAAAAATGGGGAAAAAAAAAGTAAAAGAAATATAAAAGAATTTAATTTTTCATATTTCATATTAAGAAAATTGAGGAAAAAAAAGTATAGCAAAACAATGCATGAAAATATAACTTTAGAAATGATCAACATTTGAGTTTTCTAAATTATTAATCATATAAAATAAGTAATCATTTTTTAATCATATATGATGTAAAGGAAAAAAAAAAAACAAATGAACATACTTTTTCTTAAATTTTTTTTTTCAGTGATTTCCTTTTCTTTTTTAATACAAAATCTTTCATTGAAATGAATCTTAAAACATACCCTTGTACTGGAGATCAACGAGCTCAATTCGAAAAAGGAAAACTCGATTCCACAATAAATGACAATTACTTGGGCTGATTTGATAGTCAAATAGGCACCCTTTTGAAATGCTCCTTCAACAACCTCGTGGGGAGGGAATCTTCTTGCAAGTCATTTCACCACCTTTTCCACGAAAAAAAAAAAAAAACCCACCAAGAAATGAACCCTAATACACACCAATTCGTATTACGGAACAAGTCTACTAAGTTTCTCAAAATAATAAAATAAAAACAGCAGAGCCAATGCAGACACCGATCAGAAGAGAAATCAGAACCACAAAACCCTCCCAACACAACTAAAAAGCAAAGATAAAAGCTCGAGAGAAATCGGCAGATGTAGAAACGAAATTAGCAGCAAAAGAGAGAGAGAGTGGGAAGTGATGTAGAGGCCTTCAAGGAGAGATTGGGAAGTGAGATTGAATTCAAGAATGGAGAAGATGGGCTTGTCTGTTGCCCTATATATAGGTGGGCTTTTCTTAGTGTTACGGGGAGGGTACCTATCCTGAACCTCTTCGGCAGTCTGTTGCCCTATATATAGGTGGGCTTTTCTTAGTGTTACGGGGAGGGTACCTATCCCAAACCTCTTCGACAAAGTTCGATCTATGACCATGGTCGCGGCCTCGACAAACCGCTTTCCGTTCTTCGAATATGCCCAAAAGGTTTCAGCATTCTATCTGAATTCAAGCTCTATTAAATCATTTTAATCTCGTATGCCATGGAAATGGCTTCCAGTCCTCGAACTGTAGAAGAGATCTTCAAGGATTATAGCAACAGACGAGCTGGTCTTGTTCATGCCTTAACCTATAATGTTGATGATTGTTATGGCCTCTGTGATCTAGATAAGGAGAACCTATGTTTGTATGTACAGCCAAATGAAACTTAGGAAGTTACTCTTCCAGTAGAGGAAGTTCCACTTCCTGAACCTATGTTTGTTTAGGGATGGGGTTAGCAAGTCTCAGTTCAACCAGGTTTTGAACATTAAGCTGGATCAAATTATAGAGATGTTTGTGCTTATCCAAGTCCTTTTCTTTTACACTTGTTACCCACACTATTTTCTTGGATTAATTTGAAATAGATATGTTTTTTTAACAATGTTTCATATGTGTAGGCATGTTGGCTAAGAAAGATAGCCTTCTGGTTTGAAATTTAACTTCATTTGGTACATGCTTGAGCATGCATGTTGAGTTTAGTTTTTGGGGGCGGGGGGTGGAAGGGAGATATAGGGTTCAAATTTCAAGAACAAAGTTCATCCCTCTAATTGTTGTCAACCTTCATATATGCAGTTGCACTGAAATGCTATGCTCATTTGGCAGTAACTTTCATTCACAATTCATGAAGTTTGACGTCATCTTCTTTTTTGTTTTGTAGTAAGTATGTAGTTTTTGACCTACTTTGCAGGCATGAATTGTTTTCACATAAACCATGGTATATGTCCAATGAGTTAGTGTATATTTATAACATATGGCTGTTATATTGAGTTCTTTAATTGTTGTTGACCCAATATTCTATAATATGAATAATAGTAATCTGAGTATTGGAACTCAAATTTTGGTATACATTTAGCGTAGTGTGGGCGTCCAGTATGTTCACAACGTTACATTCACCAGTTTCATATACATCCAATATATCAAATTACTATAAAAATTTCGGTAAAGTCCCCTTTTAAAATTGAGCATATCCATCCATGCACTTGTTCAAAGAAAATATTTATCCAACACAATTGATACCAGTATGTTCACAATGTTACATTCACCACTTTCATACACACCCAACGTATCAAATTACTATAAAAAATTCAGCAGAGTCCCTTTAAAAAATTGAGCATATCCATCCATGCACCTGTTCAAATTAAACATTTATCCAACACAATTGATACCAGTATGTTCACAACGTTACATTCACCGGACCCATACACATCTAACATATCAAATTACTATAAAAATTTTGGCAAAGTCCCCTTTAAAAATTGAGCATATCCATCCATGCACCTGTTCAAAGAAAACATTTATCCAACACAATTGATACTAGTATGTTTACAACGTTACATTCACCAATTTCATATACATCCAACCTATCAAATTACCATTAAAAATTCAACAGATTCCCCTTTAAAAATTGAGCATATCCATCCATGCACATGTTCAAAGAAAACATTTATCCAACATTATTGATACGAGTATGTTTACAACGTTACATTCACCAGTTTCATACACATCCAACCTATCAAATTACTATAAAAATTTCGGCAAAGTCCCCTTTAAAAATTAAGCATATCCATCCATGCACATGTTCAAAGACAATATTTTTCCAACACAATTCATAACTAAATTTCATTCACATATATATCCTATGGAAATGAATAAATATTTCTAATTATAGATAAATAATACAATGATGCTATTTACAATTGAAAAAAGAAAAAAATATAATAGATGCTTGCCACTTTAAATAATACGATGATCTATACAAATGAAAAAATGAACAAATACATAATGTACAAATGAAAGAATGAACAAATACATGTTGTACAAGTGAAATAATATGACGATGATCTCCTACTTGATGTCGCAGGGAGGTCGTCTCTTGTGTTCGGGTGGCTGCCATCTGCATCTGCCATCTCTTGGCTACTCCTCCGCGTCTGGTGTCCGGGCTCATCGATGTGCTCCATGTCTGTCATCTCCGCCAATCGGTACTTCAGCATCTACATCCATGCGAAGCTGAAGGGGAGCTAACTCATATGAAGTCTCTGGACGAGTCCGAGGTGGCAAAGCGGGTGCATCCACCTCCTCTGCATCGAGAGAGTCATCTAGTAGGTATGACGTCTACGGGGTCACGACAAAGTCAGACAGGGCATCCGCCTGTCTACTAGACGAGCCCACAATATCGGCAGCTATCACTAGGGCATACGGTGTGGATAGGCTGAACACGAACTCCTCTTGTACAATGGGTGGCGAGGATGCCGGACTCGATGGACGACTGGAGAAAGCTGTTCGACCTCCTCATATTGGAGTTGGTCAACCTCCTCGTGGTTTTGAGGCCTATCGTGGTATAGGGATCCGTTGCTCGTCTCCGTGGACAATGTCCAAACTTGCTCTCGCTAAAATTTGGACATCGGGCTCGAAAGAGAGTATGTCGACCCGATGTAGTATGTCCGCCTGCAGCAAACAAAAAAAGGTGGTTACCACATTGACATCATAATATAGACGGTAAAAATTACATGTGTGTTAAAATACTTTTACCAGGCTCATGTAGACCACCGCGGTCCTGTCCACAAAGCATCGTGTGATGGACCTATACCACATATAATATGGGTCTAGATGAAGCTTCCAAACAAGAAATCAAAACCAAAATAGTAAACTTTGAATCTTAAATAGAGAAGTGTTTCAAGTAAATTTGAATAATCAATGAAAATACTTGGGATTTTGGGTAAGAAAAATTTACCCCATTCCTACGAGCTTTATACGTCACTTGAACGAACTCAAACGCCAACGGTCACCTGCTCCACCAACGGCAACCTGCTAGCCTCTGCCGTCCTCCTCCTGCTAGAAGCATGCTCTCTACAACGTTCGTTCGCGAGTAAAGAGAAGGAGAAAGGCCTGCGTGAATAGTCAAGACAAATCTCGTTAGACAAAGTAGTTAGATTTGTCACGTGTATAGTAAGTTCATCCACTGTAGTTAAATCTGCAGCATCTACGTCAATATGACCGTACATCGTAGGTTCGTCCATGAACTAGGCGTCGAACGTGGCATCATACGTTTCATGGGAGGGGGGGGGTTCGCATCATCAAGGAACTCATTTAACCCTTCACTCGTTTCCTGCTCGTACGTGTCTTCATCTTAAAGATTAACATCGTTCGTAATGTTTATTCCCTCGTCCAATGCGTTGTTCGCAATGGCGAACAACGAATCTAGACCCTCTATCGAGACTTCTTCATAACCTTCCCGCAGATACATGTAAGGAACAGGTGTTTCGTACGTCGCCGACTCGAACGACGATCCTGGATATTCATTCAAATACACAGTAGGCATACCGCTGACCTCCGCACTCATATCGATATGAAATGCTTTTTAGGTGTCTTCCTCCACTTCATCCAAATGCTCGGAAGGCGCCTATGGCTGCCTAGCCGCGGTTACATCCATTTGAGAAATGGTTTCGGCATATAATTGCACAATTAAATATGTCAGATGTACACAGTGTGCATTCAACACAATGCACAGACCATAATCATCAGATATGGAAACAACCTCGTAGAAGACTGTATTATTCAACCCTTGCAAAGGGTATCTTGCGGTCACTCGCAATGCATATTAATATGGATCAATATGCAAATATTTATATATCTTCGTTAACAATTTATTTAATTTACACCTACGGCCAATTCGAATTGGTTCAACTGGCGAAATATTATAACTAACACCATCTGCTCCGGTTATAATGTCCCCCCATATACAACAATACCGTCACCGGAGCATTGTTTAAGTTTCCTGCTATTTAGATCAGCACTCGGGAAAGAAAAAAGACCTACGCAAAACAAAATTATATGTATAAGTGATATGCGTTACTTAAAGTAATCAACACTTAATTTCAAAAACATTTTTGCATACATTTATTTGTTTTCATCATAGTACATGAGAACTTTTCTAAGAAAAATTCTACCAAAATTTCAAGTATCCACTATGATATTGAAACCGATAATGAGTATGAAAATATGAAAATGATTATGCAATGGTTTCACCAGTGACGGTCATAGCTTCTTTAAACTAGAGATTAGGCTTCTAATGCCCGGTTACAGGTATCCGCTATGATTTTGAAACCGATAATGAGTATAAAAATATGTTCTTATGTGTTCATGAGCATGCGATCTTACCTATATGTTTCACTCATCATTTAAAAAACATTTTTGCATGTATTTAATTATTTTCATCTGAGTACATGGCTACTTTTTTGGGAAAAGTTCTATCGAAATTTCGATAGCATGTTGTATGTAATTTGAACATTTGTCCATTTTTACCATGTCCCTGAAATGTTTGCAAGCAATGTAATAATTGATTCTAAGTATACGAGAACCTATAATATCTACCAGCATGCAATTCACATCACTGCATCAGCCATGCAGGAGGCATTCAGATCAAATTGTCACCTGATTTACAAATCAAATTGCAATAAACTAGTAAGTGACAAAAAAAAAAGTTATATGACATCACCACATTTTGTTGCTAATCTACATTTGTATCAGTAAACAATTTTAAATTTACATGTTTAGATAAAGTTACATTATATACGTTACACTTTTTTTTTTTTATTGTTTGATAACTTAACACTATTATGTGTATTAAATTTTGTTAAAGCATTATTTCAAAATTTTTGATATAACATTAAATTTGTAAGTCATTTTTAATTTTTACTTTATGCATCATTTTAACAATTATTTATTTAATTTATTTTTAATATTACTTAATATATAATGTTTTTTCTTTTTCTTATGCATTTTTTACAAATTTACAATAAATATCCCCATTTACGATTATATTAATCTTACGTTTTTTTTCTTATTTTTTACACTTATTCATTTTATATATGCTAATTATAATGTTATTCTTATTTTTGAAATATATATTTTCACTGCATATACACAATTAATTGTAATGTTTTTTCAGGTCATATTATTAACAAATTAACATCATATTGAGCGTCAATTGCATTTCAATTTCTTCTTTTACATTTTATCACAAGTACGATGTTCAGATATTTAATTTTATGCTATTTTTATTATCATATATTCATCATTCACATTTATTTATTAAATTGCGTAGTTCTTCATATTATTTATAATATTATTACGTTTCATTGAATATTATTACTTAATTGCATCACATTGTTACACTTACATATGCACTCATTCAACATATTTATTTTATCTATTCATATTTATTGACTGATTTTCTACATTCTAAACAGTTATTTTTAGTATAATTTTTATTTCTTTACTTTCACACTACTTCAAGTACATTTTCATTTTTTTTTTCACAATTATTACATTACTAATTATTCATGTGTTATGTTCATTCAAATATCTTTGTGGTTGATCAACTTAATATCGTTTCGTAATTTGACAACAGTATCATAAGCATATTTATGCTTTCATTTCTAAAATATTTTTTAATAGCATTTATAAAACTATATTATCTTCACCATTTAATTATTATTTTTTCTCATTATTTAGTTTAGGTAATCAATATTTGATAATTGTTTTATACATTACACAATACAAAGCAATATAAATTAAATTGAGTTATAAAACCTACATTACACAAGTAATACAATATCACTGAATTTATCAAAGTATATTGTCACTGAAAATATGTGTGTGTGTGTGTGTGTGTGTGTGTGTGTGTGTGTATGTGTAGTGTATACCAAATGTGATCTGAATCAAATAACCCCATCACAAATAATAAATAATCTATGATTTGTAAGCATAATTTTTTTTTTACCAAATGTGATTTCATAGCATAATAACTGAAATTATTTTTGAAATTATAATGACAGAAAAAATTAAATATTTAATAACTAAACATACAAGTATAAATTTATTGTAAAAACATTCCTTAAATTATAAATATTTCTTGATACATTAAGTGGTGCAAGATTGAACTATTAAAGATATGCAAATGCACAAGAATGTTATAGTGCGATTTTTTAGGTATAAATTTATAAACACCGCTTGCAGACAGTAGTCTTAGGCTTCTTTTTTTTTTTGTAATATAATAAAATATAAAAAATTAAATAAATGTCTTACCTCAATGGGGTTCTAGATGCAGCTTCCAAACAAGAAATCAAAACCAAAATAGTAAACTTTGAATCTTGAATAGAGAAGTGTTTCAAGTAAATTTAAATAATCAATGAAAATATTTGGGATTTTGGGTAAGAAAAACATACCCCATTCCTATGAGTATGTCACTTGATCGAACTCAAACGCCAACGGTCACCTGCTCCACCAACGGCAACCTGCTAGCCTCTGCCGTCCTCCTCCTGCTAGAAGCATGCTCTCTACAACGTTCGTTCGCGAGTAAAGAGAAGGAGAAAGGCCTGCGTGAATAGTCAAGACAAATCTTGTTAAACAAAGTAGTGAGATTTGCCACGCGTAAGACAACGAACAACTGTTCCATTATTCAAGAAAATATAGTGAGATTTGCCTTGACATGTGTCAACACCTAAGTGTCTGGTCCCTTTAAATTTATGTCAGAGTCATTCTGGAAAATATTTCCCAGAATAGGGTGTTAGATTACCATTTTACCTAAAAGCTTAAACTGTTAGGTTGTAGGCCAACAATGTATATCAAGCTCTAACACTCCCCCGCACGTGCAATCCGATAACACGTGGAGAGATAAACAAATGGCAAATAATGCCACAAAATAAAGACGGACGACATGATTAGAACTCAGAACCTCCTGCTAACCAGAGCTCTAATACCATATTAGATTACCACTTTACCTAAAAGTTTAAATTGTTAGGTTTTGGGCTAACAATGTATATCAAACTTTAACATATGGTATGATTTAATGTATATATTTTTTTTTTAAAAGATAAATTGGAAAAAAAAAACTCTAAATTTGGCTGAATGAATGTGTTCCATCAGTATTATTGTTCATTTTGACACCTGGCTTATGTCCTTGTTGCCTGTTCATTGAATTGGGTAAGCACGGAGTTGAAAAAGAAAGATGCATTTGGGAAACTGCGAAAAGACAAGGAAATCTGTGTATGTGTAAATATGTGTGTACTGTAGTAGTTTGCTACTAAATAGTACTTGCTGAACCCATTTACACCTTCCTACCCGACTTCGTACTCTTACCACAAAGACCGTCCAATTTTCTTACTAATTAAGGACGGCATTTGCATTAACATAATTGCCCAATGGAGACTTTCTTGTCTTTTATTTTTATTTTTTCTTCTTTTGGGGTGCATTAATTACATATATTTTTGAAAATAAAATTTTCATTAAACAAACAAAACCCTTCCCAAAGATAAAGTTAAAATTATCTTATACAAGGGACAAATTCTAATAAAATTTCTAGGTAAAATCATTGAACATGATACTACAACACGTAAATTATTTGATATGCTGGGGAGTACCCCAATAAAAAAAATTTTAGGAGAAGATGATATTAGGGATATGGAGAAAATTTTGAATAGAAAATATTTGAATTAGAGAATTATCAATTTTTGTCTTAGAAAGATAATTAATCAAAGGTAATCAAAAGTCCAACTGATCACTGCATCTGTATTGGTGCAGACACAGCCAGCAGCAGCCACCCTTGAAAGAGTGCGCAATAGCTCATTGATCGAGCGCTCTTGCGCCGAAGAGAGTGTGCAAGAATATTATGATTTGTTTTAGGTTTAGTTTGGAATTCATAAATATTAGAAAAATGAAAGAAAAATATTTTAAAAATTCATATTTTCATGTTTAACTATCAAGAAAAATGAGGAAAAAAAATAAAAATATACCAAGTCTATAAAGAAAAAATTGATTTTACACGTCACTAATTTTTAGTCATAGTAAAATAACTTTTTTATTTTTAACAATATTTTATAGAGGAAAATACAAGAGAAAATAAGTTTTCTCCTTATTTTCCTTTCCCTTAAACAAAATTTTTAAATCCAACCATGTATATAAACACCAATCATCCACTCAATTTTTTCAATGTGTGACAAACTCACAAGTGCAATTCTCAATAATCTCTCTATCACTTGTGAGTTTCAGTTGCTCCCCATTTGAATAGAATTTGTCTCCCTTATGGAAGTAAGTTTAATTTTTCAATAGTTACTCAAGTGGGCCTTATCATCGCGTCTTTATGTGCCTCAGATTGCATTACATTTGCCTTCGAACCAATCCTACCTCCAATGTCTTAACCTTATTCGGATCCATCTTCGAAACCTAAATGATCCTTATTAGCCTCGGTCATGTACTTGGTCCTTCAACTATTAGCATGTCAGGAGAATCAATTTCATGTCTCGAATTTTTCTATAATGTTGCTCACCAAGAGTTACGAACTGTTGACTCTGATACCACTTGTTAGCACCGGAGAAGTTCATGGATGGGTTTGATACACTTGGTTGAACACCAACTTTATCAAAAAACTTAAGCCTATTGGGTCTTGAGGCCAACCATGTATATAAGCACCCATCATCCACTTAATTTTTACAATGTGGGATAAATTCACAAGTGAAATTCTCAACATCCCAATTGTGTATATCTTTTCAAATTTCACTTTGATCAAACTGACCTCTAGGGAGCAATTGAGCCGAAATGGTCTCTGAGCACTCGCTTATACGAGATATTTTTTAGGCATAAAAAATGAAATCAAGGATCCTAATAGAGAAACACTTTCATATCGACACTATTTGACCAAACTCTAATACCAATTGTTGTACCGCACACCCAACTTATGTCAAACACCAATACAACAACTATTGCTATTGAATATATAACAAAACTAAAGCAATGCATAAACTAATAATAAAAGACAGTAATAAAGAACAACACAAGAATTTACAAGAATTGATACAAAATTACCTACGTTCTCGGGTACAAACGATCAATCCACTACTTCCAGAAAATTATAATTTGGACAAATTTCAAATTACCAATAGTAATTAAAAATATTCCAAAGTACAAATACTATTTGTAACTCTTCAAATGGGAGGTGTGTTTACAAATGATGAGGAAAACTCTTTTTATACTCTCAAACTAAAAGTTTTAAAAAAACTCTCCCACCAATGTGTGGCGAAAACCAACACTATGCAGTGACAAAGGAGGAAATATTTTTTTTAAAAAGAGAAAAACCCCATAGTAATCCAATAAAAAGTAATCCAATGAAAGCTTGGTACAAGCATTATCCTACTTGTCTTTAGTTCATCACATTGCTCAATTCAAAATCCCTACGCATCAACACCATTTATTTGGTAAAATACCCATATACTTTTGCTGGTGATTCATCAAAAATAGATTAGACTATGTTATGATGATGTTTCAAGTACAAACATACACAAGAATTTTCCATCCTACTAAAATAAAAAAAAAATAAAAAAAAAAAAAAGGTAAATAGAAGTGCATTAATTGAGGGAGTGGTTGCAGATCTTTGCTCTTATGTTGGAATTGGTACGTGGGTTGCCTCATTAACTACTGCTGCCCTGTCAACAGGTACCAAATCATAAAGGACAATCAGCATTCCTTTAACCTTATTCATCATTGCCAGTTATATGAGGTAGGTCCAAGCATCTCTACCAATTGAGGTACATACAGTAAAAAAATTTGTCAATTTTTTGGGTTCATCCACCTAATACATTGAGCATGAAATTGAAACTTTAAATTTAAACTAGTGTGAATTATACTGAAATAGTATTTAGAAGTTTGAACTTAAATTTATGTAAATTTTAAAAAAATTTAATGTAACTTCATATCGTAACATAAATTTAAATTGAAGTCTCGAATTCATGCTTTCAAATGTAAGGTGAGTTTCTTTTAAATTTACACAAATTCAAATCTAACTCTTAAAAAATTCATGCACTCAAACGTTAAAAAACAATTTCCTTGAACTTAAAAAGGCCCTTCATCATTCAAAAACAAACAAAGGCTCCCTCCTTGTCCCTACTTCCCATCCCACATCACACCCAATATCTATTCTCTTTGCCTTCGCATTTTGCATATAAGAGCTGAAAAAAGAGAGGAGAAGGCAAAGTTTTGGGTAGGTAAAGGTCAATGAATTACCACACTCTGTTCAAACAGGGCAGGACTCCTGTAGAATCATGAAGTTGTTTTAAGGGTGTGGAGAATGTCTCATCATGTGTCCTGCCTAACTTGCTACTATGTTGAAAATTAAATAGTACTAACTGTGCCTTTGGAACATATGAATAAAATAAATTCAAAGAGAAAGGAATCTAATTTTATCACTTGATTTCAAAATTTTTATTTCATTCACTAAATTAAACAAACCATAAGTTATAATATAGAAATACCACACTGAGGTAATTCCAAGCGACTCAAACCCGACAAGCCGAACATGGAGTATATATACACATTACTCATCTATCATTCAATTTTTCGATGTAAAATATAATTGACAAGTACAAGTTTTCGTTTTCATAAATGAAGAAATAATCGGACTCTAACCCTGCATTCAGGAGTATTGAATTGAGATTTTAAATTTTAATTTATAATATTTTAAATAAAATAGAATATTATATATTTTTTCTTTCTAAATCATATATATGAATGTAATCTACATGTCAAATTGTTCTAAACACAATCTTGAAAAAAAAAAAAATAGATTCATTAATTTGCAAATGATGTTTTGATGTTTAATCTCATGCTAGATTTTGAATGATAAACCTACCACCTTCACATGATTTCTGCATATCATTCATTTTCCACTGCACCAGTGAAACTACAGCTTACAACACTCATTGGCTGGCACCTATGCACTGCCAAACCAATAAATTTTATATATATAAATTTTTGACTGAATAAAATTTAAAAAAAAAAAACTTCAGAAACTCCAAAAATTATATACCAAAAGATATGCTTGGAAATCAAAATAATGAACCTAAAAAGACTTCTTTAGTGGCGGAAATAATTTTTTTATTTTTTAAAACAATTATAATAACGTGAACAAATTTTAAAATTTTTTAATATTTTTATAAAAATTTTGAAAAATATTTGCTATTATTTTTCAAAATTTTATATAAATATTAAAAATTTTAAAATAATATACCTAAAAAATGAAGTGGCTGATAGGCACGTAGCAGTATCAGTGAGTTACAGGCTCTTGAATTAATTCATCCGTGTCCCATAAACAAGACCCGAAATCCTCCTCTCCGTCGCCTGAAACATCCCCCAAGTATTCCCTGAAAGCGTCAACGGCCATAGCAATTTCGTCGAATTGTAAATCCTCCTCTCCATCACCCGAAACATCTCCCAAGTCTTCCCAGAAAGCATCAACGGGCGTAGCAATTTCGTCGAATTGTATCGGCGCCGGTGCATCAAAACGAAAAAAATCATTCAACACACTAGGCTCCAATAGTAAACAATCGTCCGGTAAACTCGTTTCGGCCTCCTGAATCGGCCGGCATTCCGCCTCTGCCTTAGACTCTATTCTCAGTACCTCTTCAGTGCTCTGAAATCTAAGAACAGAGGTCGGAGAATGCATAGTTCGAGAATCCGTACAACAATCGCGAACCGGAGTCGTCGAAAAGTCGACCAACGTCGACGGAGCTCTTAACGCAGGCGACCTGAAATTCGTCGGGGCGTCAGGTCCCCTGAGGCGCAACGCAGCCGTATCGTATACCATAGCAGCCTCTTCCGGCGTGTCGAAGGTCCCCAGCCAGACCCGCGATCTTCGGATAGGATCTCGGATCTCCGCCGCCCATTTTCCCCACGGCCGCTGTCGGACGCCGCGATACTTCATCGCCGTGGTTAACCGCTGCTTCTCCGGGCGGCGATTGAGCAGATTCTTCGAAGGTTTCTGACGACTCGGTTTGGGATTAAAATTCGCCCTTTGATTGAGTGACTCGATTCTGATCTCGTTGACATACTTCTTCACTCTCTGCGGAGCATTAAGCGCATCGTCTTCTGATTCATCTCCGCTTGAAGAGTCCGTGGCGTCACAGTCGGTGACGATAATCCGAATGGTTCTGGACATGGGTTCTGCTTCCAAATTCTTGCTCGATGCATTATTAGGAAGTTTCACCAGTTTTTTTGTAAGATTTCGGTGTTCGGAAAACTTGATTGGGCAAGAATTGCTTCGATTCATTCTCACAGTTGCGAAGATTCAGGTAATCGCTGGATTTGGAAGGAGAATTGAATGGAAAAGATAAAGATTACGGCAGATATGGAAAAAGAATGGGGATTTGGATGGTAGGAGAAAAGGGCACTAGAAAGATGCGATGTGTTCATGAAAAAGCCCTTCGCCCACGGAAGAAAGTATTACCAGAAACAAATCTTCAAACTTGAAACAGTTCAATTGCTAGCAATAGCTGAAGAAGAATGAAGTGAACACCTTTAAACAAAGCAAACCCTGAAACTGACAACAGACCAAAAGAGCAGAGCCCACAGCCCATCTCAGGAATTGAGAGAGAGAAAGAGAGAGGAGAGAGAAAGTGGGTTTAGGGAGGGTTTTAGAAGGTGAACAGAGATGGTGGGAGAGAGAGACCGCTGTTTCGGGTTGCAGAGAAGGATCGGTGTCAAAACTTTATAGAAGAAAATCCCAAATAGCTGAAAACCCCTGATATACCGGCCCTATTAATGCGATTTTTATTTTATTTCCTTTTATCTTTGCAATCTCCTAATTTCTAAACTTAAAAATCAAAAACTAATTTTATCGTTAATTTAATTTAATTTACAATTACTGAATAAACGATACAAATAAGATCCCAAACGACTAGCCGCATCGCCGCGATTGTGACGGTGTGGGCCCGGTAAAAGAGCGCGGTCGTCCAATCCACCTTGGGCTCCAAGGAAGGGAAAGTGCTAGTCTCACAGCCCCAGGCACAGAGGAGGGGCGTGGCCGTGGTGTAGCCCATCCAATCGTGAGTCAGATGCACGGGTCACGTGAGTGAGCTGTTCCCTCGCTTGGGATATGGTTGGTGACAGCATTGGGTCACCGACATGTCAGCCAGTCGTTGACGTTGACTGGTTTAGGGAGAGCCAAGATTAATTAGTATTGAAATTCGCATTAGTCAGTTACATATACTTTTACTGATTAATTAATTAATTGTTGCTTGTCCACCAAGCGTGAACCATCAGGACTCCTTCGGAGATTATTATGGAGAAGCCCAAATCCTGGCCGTCCATTTGCTTACGCCACCACTTGCGTACTTCATTTATTGATTTTTAATTGTTGGCATTATTATTTCCTACAATTTTTGAATTATGATTTTTTTATTTAATTTTTATTTTAAGAAACATCAGCGATGATGTCTGTCTCTTCATCAAAATAAAAATTGAATAAAATGATCTTCTATTAATCATTTACTTATTGTTTGTGCGTTTTAAATTTTTTAAATTTATTAATTTTTAAAAGATTATAAAAAGAGAAAAAAATAAAATTATACAATTTTATTTAAATTTTTTATTGTATTAACATCTTCCCCTCTTTTAATGTGAGTTTTCTTTCTTTCTTAGCCGGTCACCTCAAGGAATCTAAGGTTACGGGAAGAAGCACTTTGCTAGTAAATTGAGAAGTCTCGACCAAAGTATTTTCCTTCACTATCTATAGAGTCATCTCGACAAAACACTGTCTTTAGATCGAACATCAATATCTAAGCCTGTCTGTGTGCTAGGATCATGCTCTTATCAACATCAAGACTCATATTAAGTTGACGAGAGGTTAATTAACGTACGTTGAAGAGCCTATTAGTCATCTACCTTCTAATCTAATGAGATTTTTAATAAAATAAGTCAGACGATTGTGGTGTAAGTGGACTCATATTTTTTAATTTATATTTTTTTATAGAATAATGGAAAGTTTTGAAAATTTATTAAATTTTTAAATAAAAATCAAATTACTTATATACACATGATTTGTAATTACAGTTATTATTAACTAACTTGTAGAGATTTATTATTATTATTATTATTATTATTATTATTATTATTATTATAAGTAATTAGTAAAGATTTTTGAAATTATGAGCGAAAATTAGATAGATTTTATTTAGCAAATAGTAGAGAAGCATTACTTCATAAAAATGTAGTTTGGAATTACTGTTATACGTCTCAGGCCCAAGTCTCTATTCATTTTGGTAGTATAGTAAATAAAAAGAGAAATTAAAAAAAAAATCTGAGGGTGGCTCAAGTGACAAACTCAAGGTTTTCCTAGTTAAATGATTAAGGTACAAGTATTAGGGGTTACGATTTTTCATTTGAGATAATATCTTGGTATTTAAGTAGAGAAGCGTAAAGGGGCAAACTTATTATCCTGGTGAATTAGTTGAGTGTCCAAAGGGCCTCAGACAACATTATTTAAGAAAAAAGGAAGAAAAATAAAAGATAAAATAAAAGGGCAAAAGGAAAAAGATACAATAAATATAAAAAAACTCCTTAGATTAATACAAGTTGTTAAGTTTTTGAGTATGATATCTGTTTTGATGCTGACAAAGCATATGTATCTCACGTGTGTATTTAGTATTTGAACAGGTTTATATCTTAACATACACATGTGATAAAGAGAATGGAAGTCAGAGGAAACTTAAAGAGCACATACTCCTGGCGTATTCCCTGGGGAATATGAAGAGCAAAGAAGAAGACGTGTTCATCTTTCTTGTATTGCATTTAATTATTGGGTCTGTAATAATGCTCTACATACATGATAGAGATGAATGCTCAATGACCATAGATTGATCTATAGGAACCAATACCCTTAAGATAAAATGTTACAGCTTATTCACACAGGGTTGAAAAAGTTCAAAGGTCAAAACGGATTTAACAAAGACTTCGACCGACCGAAGGTTGATCGACACCAGATATTTTGAGCAAAAGGCTAGGCCTGAGACTAACCTTAGGTCCCCATAACACTTCATGGAAAATCCCCTTTAACTCAAAAGTTATAACTATGTGAACATGGGTGAATTCTAATCAAAATACAGGACCTAAATCTAACTTTGAAAGTGCTTCGACTGACCGAACATAGGGTGTTAAAAATGCCTCAGTTGACCAAACTGGTAAAAATTCAATTCTTTAATTTGGCTCGGACAACCGACCCATATTTGAACTAAATGTCCACAGTCGACTGAACCTTAGAGCTGTCTCTTTTTACTAGCCTCGGCTAACCAAACCGCTAGGTCAAAATCACCCCGGGCGACTAAATAGCAAGAATTGGTATACCGAATCCTAGACCGGGCGACCGAACCTACGAAGGTTTGATTTTTAGCCTTGGCTCGACTAACCAGTCCTGTTCTCAACCAATTGAACCCAATATGAGTTTTGTGTCTATTCGACCGATCAACCCTATGAACCGGGCGACCAAACCTCTCGGGTTCATGAAAATTGACTGCAATAATTGAGGTTAAAAATTTAATTAAAAATTTTCAAAATAGCTAATGTGTCCCCAACAACTATTTTTTGAAGGTCATTTGTTTTGATTAGGAAGAGGATTAGAAAATTGATTAACAAAAAATCCTCTCAAATTTTTTATACTCTCATTTGCCCATACTCCATTTTTTTAAGCCTATTTGTTCATACTCTTTCAAACTCTTATTCGCTAAAATCATTTTGGAATAGAGAGTATCAACACTCCTCACTTGCAAATTAATTGCAAGATTGAAAGGAGATTGATCTTTATCGTGGTGTGCATTTTCAAACACTTGTTTTAAGCTTATACTTTCATTTTTTTCATATTTATTGGAAAAAAATTTCTTGAGAGTTAGCTTGGTGATTTGTCCCATATTATTTTCTGATTTATTTGTATTAATTGGGAAAATTATTTTCTTACTTTTGAGACTTTGCATACTGATTATAAGACTTGAAAGCTTGCGTTTGATCTTTGATAAATTTGTTGCAAGCTTAAACCCTAAAACATCTATTGTGCTTCATTCTTGAAAAATATTATTGAGATATTTAGTTTAGGGTTGTTAAGATTCTTTGCTTAATCATATTGTGAATATATATTTTCTAAAATCAAAGATCTTACTCACACACACACACACACACACACACATATATATATATATATAGATACACATCTTGGTGTGAGCTGATATACTTGTTTAACCAAATCTCACTTGAGCATTAATTCTCTATCAAACTTGAGTGCATTGATTCTATTGTGCTTATTGCTAGTACATATTTGCTTAGTTGAGAAGTATTTGAATTGTACGCAAATTTTATATTCATTTTTGTATTCCAGACATGGCCTAAGGAGGTGTTGATCTAGTCCGTAAGAATCAAGTTGTAAAGGTTAGGGTCAGGCCTGTGAATGTGACCTGAAGTTTTCCTCGTCCAATAAGGAGAGGATGTTGTAACCGGTGTCGCTCCACTCGCAAGCGAGCATTAGTGGAATCCTTGGTCTTGCGAGATAGAAGTGAGGACGTAGGCACAATTGTCGAACCCCAATAACATATCGTGTATCGTTCTCTTTTTTCCTCGCAATTTAACTTTTGCACTTATATGCTTATATTTGTATTATTGTGAATGATTGTAAAATACTGAGATTGTTTTAATTGTTTTACATATCTGCTCAATTCAATTCTTATTGGGCAATTGTTATTTGCATAGATAGACTATAGGTTGAGAAATACTGTTTGTGGATTTAAATTGAACCTAAGCAGAAAATTTTAAATACCTAATTCACCCTCCTTTTGGGAATACACCAATTCCAACACGAGTTTTCATTTATAAGCTCTCCAAAATAATATTAAGGTAAAGACTAAAAATTACAAAACTAACTCCAATTAAAGGAAATACCACACATTCCAATAATTGTGTAAAGGAAATTTGGTAAGTTGACCTAATTGCCCTACAAGGAGTAAATGCAAGAAGAGTAGCAATCACTATTATTCTCTTCAAACTGAAAAATCAATTAGAGTGAAGATAAGATAATCATGTAAACGTGAAAAATTCATTAACTCATTAGTGACGTGGAATTATGTGAATAAAAAAACTTGTTAGATTAGATAGTCTAATCATATCAAATTTTAGACATTTATTAAATGTTTTATATGTGCTCAAAATTTTGGCTGACTTGACAAATTTTAATCTAATATGAAAATCTAATCAAATAAAATTTTAGTTTTTTAAAAGATTTTTTTTAAAATCACTCCTCCCTTCAGTTTTTGAAAATGTCAAAAAAATCCCTGAAGATTTAATTTTATTGACAAAATAAACCTTCCATTAGTTAACCGTTAATCAACAATTAAATTTAATAAAAAATAAAATAATGGCCCACTAACCCTAACTCTTACCAACAATACAGGAATTCATATCTTCACAGATTTAACAACCTCAATATAACCGTCCCAATGGTGAGCAGCATACTAGAACAAAGACAATGTGAAAGAACCTTAATGATGTAAAGGCTTCAACAATCCAATTACAAAGACAAAGTATGTCATCTTAGAAAATCTGTAAACAATCACCATAGTGGTATCATGGCAAATGTAAACACATGAGCTAATTCACTAATTCTTTTTAAAAAAAAATCTACATTTTCTAAGGACTTGGATTTTCTACAAGTGGCAACAATTCTCAATGGAGTGGTGAGGTACTTTCATGTGATACTCATATTTATTGTTCAAGTTTAGCCACTTTAGGGGATGATTAAGGGCCTTGGCAATGGCTCAAGGGCAATAAACTTTTTGGTATAAAATGATATGAATATATTGTCGACATCGGATTTTTTTCGGGGTGCTAATGAAGAGGGAATGACGGTCTCCAAATGAGAGAGAGAGTTTTGATGAAAAGAGGATAAAAAAACAATTAAAAACGGAGTTGCCACCTTATTTTTTTGAAAACGCAGTAAAAATAAAGAAAACCCCATGATGATGGTGATGGTGATAGATAATAAAGTAAATAAAAATAGTTGATTTTGAAATTGTTTGACTTGTATTGACAAGTTTTAAAAGAAATGATCGAACTTATATTACCGGTATGTAGGAACTCGAACCCAAAAAATAAAAGAAAATAAATAAGGAAGAGAGAAATAAAGGAAACGAAAGGAAAAAGAAGGAAATTGGTTTGATAGGACCCAAACCGTCAACGGCTTCATTGAGCTGGGAAAAAACCATTGACGATTTCAATCAACTGAGGAGCTCAACTGCCAAATCTTCGATGGTTTTGTTAAGGTAGGGAAAACCATCGATGGTTTTCCTACGGGTCTACTTACTTAAGGGCTAAGCTAGACATATTTATTCATAAACACAAAATTCCTTTCTCTCTCTCTCTCTCTTTCTCTCTCTCTAAAATTAGGTTTTGGACTCTCTCTCTACTCTTACTCTCTCGTGGCTCTCTCTCTCCCGTAGGCTCACCCGGATCCCGTGATCACTCTCCGATCACTTTCCTCTCCTTTCTCGGCTTACTAGTTTGTTTTCGACGGCGGATCGAAAAGTTAGGGTTTTGGATTTTCGAAATGTTAGCGGTCTATTTTTCAGGAATAGATAAGGGGATTAAGTTAAGTCAGGTTTTTATTAAATTTGAACCGATTAAACTGCATCATATATATAGATGTATACTTATGAATTCAAAGGTTATTTTGAAAACCAACCATTCAAAATGGATTTTATAAATATAGGATATATTATACGGTATTTTGAATAAAATGAACGGTGGAAAGTTTGATTTTACCTTACAAACCAAATATACTGCGTTTTCTTAGTTGACTATTGGACTATGTTCAAATATTGAAATCGTGTGGCAGGTGAATAATGTGTATAGGTTATGGTATAACTGAATTTAGGTATGGTTCTGAAAAATACTAAATTGTTTATGAAACATACTAGAACTATCTTTGCAAAATATTGGGTTTTATTTGACGGCCGAGGGTCGGGTTTTATTTGACGGCTAAGGGCCAAGTTTTATATGACGGCTGAGGGCCAAATTCTAATTGACGGTTGAGGGCTAGGATTTTATATGGTGGCTATATACCGGTTTTATTAAATGGCAGGTTTTATATGAAATGAGTTATACTACATTTTTTATTATTTAAATTGCATGATATCATCTAAGAACCTTGATGACCAGTTGTATGGTGAGTACGGTACCATTGTTAGGGAACTGCTATTTGGTCATGCTCGCCCACACTGTAGTGGAAGTGTAGGGTGGTTTCATCCTATTGGCCTGCGTAAGGATGAAATACCTTCCCTAGAGTTCAGACCAGGAAGGGGTAAGGCAATCGGACCTGCAACAGGGTTGTGGATGCCTGCAAACGCACTTGCAGATGGTTACTTTGACTATGTCTAGATTGATCCCCCAAGGCATAAGTCCAGCTTTTAGGCCGCACAACTACGCCATGGAAGAAGTAAATGGTGTGTTAGTCCCAGGGAGTGTCTTTTATAAATATATGCTAATTTATGTAAATGGTATCTCTAATTATTGAACTGGTTTATATGGTGTAACTGAAAAGGGTATTTTCAACTGTGCAAAGTGTGTATAATGTATAACTAGTACTTTGGTTAAATGAAGAATTGGATATTTTTGCATGCACTAAAACTCATGTTGACCACACACTGATATTAACTTAATTTGCCTTACTAAGAAGTGTCTCACCCCAATATACAAATCATTTTTCAAGACCATCTCGAGATTGACCCATGACCCGCCCAATTATTAAATGGGTTAACTTTTTTAAACCCGAACTCGTTTTAAACGGGTGGGTCCAGGTGACCCGACAGGTTATGACCCGTTTTGCCAGGCCTACTTTAAACTCATGTTTGTCAGTAAAATTACAAACTCACCAAATTACTATGTAACATTCTTTCTTGATTTTATTCTTGTTTGGGGTCCAAAGACAAGGAAAACGAATGGCATAAAACATGAATCTGGTGGACTTTGCTGCTTTGAGTCACTCTCTTCTCATTTTTCCTATAGTGTCACCGCCACACCACATCAAATCCATTTTTGCCTCGATCATCCATCATTGGACAAGTTAAAACTTTGAGTTCCATGTCTAACCTTGACTATGACTCTTGTCAATTAAGAAAGCATCATAATGTTCCCTTTGCCTCCCAAATCAACAAAAGAGTCATTAGCCCTTTTATGTTAGTCCATTTTGATTTCTAGGGTCCTAGTTGTGTCACCTCAAAGTTTGGGTTTCAATACTTTGTTACATTTTTCGATGACTACTTTAAAATGACTTTGATGTATTTAATGAAAGATCATTCTGAGTTGTTTAATATCTTTTGTGCCTTCTGTTCTCAAATAAAGACGCTTGACATGCCATCATGGCTATTTCATAGTGATAATGCTAAGGAGTACTTTAGTACTCAATTCAATACTTATTTAACTAACTCTAGCATGATCCATTAGTCATCTTGTGCATATACTCCACAACAAAATGGAGTTGCAGAGTGAAAAAAGAAACATATTTATTAAGTTACTCAAACCCTATTGTATCAAATGAATGTCCCCAAAGTTTTATGGAGTGATGTTGTGCTTACCACTTGCTCTTTCAAGCATCTTCCTTATGTATTCCTTGTATTCCCTTTTCTCGTATACTCGGTTGTCTATCCTTCGTTCATCAATTAAATCTAGGAAGGGATAAATTTGATCCTCGTTCTATTAAATGTATTTTTCTGAGATATTTTCATACTTAAAAAGGATATCAATGTTATAAACTCACTTTAAATTGATTCTTTCTCTCTACTAATGTCTCCTTTTTATAGTCAACACCATACCATTATGATTCATTGAGTTCTATTGACCTTGAGAAGGCCATTCCTTTACCCAACCCTTATTATTCTAAACTATTTTCTTCGTTCAATCTTCCTATATCTTCTTTCATTTTAAATCCTTCTCATTACTTGGATCGTCTCAATTTGCAAGTGTACACACGGCAAATCAAGATAGGAGAGCCTCCACCAGCTTCCACTTATACACCTCCAATTCCCTCATCAAATGATCCTCTTCCCCAAATTGTTGATCCTTTAATTACTATTCAAAAAGGTAAATGCACTTGTAACCAACAACTGATCTCTAATTTTGATTGTTATGATTTCTTGTCACCCTTGTACCACTATTTGTTTAGTACTTTTCTTCTATGGCTTTTCCAAAGTCTATTTCTAAAGCTATATCTCATTCTAGATAGAGAATCCATTGATAGAAGAGATGAATGCACTATAGGATTATGATACTTAGGAGTTAGTACTTTTTCCTCTTGATAAGTCTGTGGTTAGTTGTTTTTGGGTGTACACTATGAAGGTCAATTCAGATGGTTCCATGGCTCAATTGAAATCATGCTTTGTTGCAAAACGACATACTTAGATGCATGGCTTGGACTATTCAGGCATGTTTTCTACTACCGCCAAACTTGCCTTTGTACATTTATTAATCTCCTTCACCACCTGTCACTGGCTTCTCCACCAATTAGTCAGGAAGAATGTTTTCCTATATGGTGATCTCCAAGAGGAGGTCTACTTGAAGCAAACACCTGAGTTTGTTGCTCAGGGGGAGTCAGGCTTAGTGTCTAAGCTCAAGAAGTTATTATATGGTTTAAAGGAATCTCTTAGGGTATGGTTTGATCAATTTAGTGTTATAGTACTTAAGTTTGGCCTTTGAGGATGTGCAAGAGGTCATTTAATATTTTCTCATCATAGTCCATTTGGAAGGATTCTGCTTATTATGTATATGGATGGTATTGTGATTATTGGGGATGATGATCAAGGTATCCAGTACCTAAAGCATTTCCTGCAAACTAAGTTTCAAATAAAGAATTTGGGACCATTTAAGTACTTCTTGGGTATAAAATTATTGATATCTCATACAAGAACCATCTTGTCATAGAGGAAGTATGTTCTTGATCTTTTAGATGAGACTGGACTACTGGAAACCAAACTTGTTCACACACCTATGGACCCTAACAGTAAGCTAGTATTAGATATAGGTGATCAATTGCCTGGCCAAAGACAATATTGGAGACTTTTTGGAAACATGAATTACTTCATGGTCACTTGGTTGGATATATCTTTCACAATAAATGTCGTGAGTCGATTTCTTGATTCTCTGAAAACAAGTGTCACTATGATGCAATAATTCAAATCTTGAGATATCTCAAAGGTGCACCTAGGAGAGGTCTTATATATCATAACCAAGGTCGAAACTCATATCAAGTATATACTTATGCAAATTGGGCCGAGTCATCTTTTAACAAAAGATTCCACAACTAAGTATTGTATCTTTGTTAGCAAAAAGATGGTTTCTTGGAGGAGTGAAAAACAAACTACAATGATCGAGGCAAGTGTTAAGTCAGAGTATAGGGTCATGAATCACACTATGCATGAACTTATTTAGCTGAAAAGCATGTTGGAAGAATTGGGTTTTCTATATTCTTAGATTATAGAGCTAAAGTGTGATAATCAATCTGCCATTCATATTGCCTCCAACTCATCTTCTAGCAGACAAAATACATTGAAGTTGATTGCCACTCTGTTCACGAGAAACTTGTATTGAAGCTCATTACCACCATTCATATGAAGCCTAATTTGCAGCTTGCTGATTTATTTACTAAAGCCTTGGCGTTGCTCATATTAAATTCATTTGTAACAACCTAGGAGCATATGATATATATGCTCCAATTTGAGGGGGAGTATTATGTTAGTATTATGTAAACAAGTGAGAGTTAGTAAGGATATTATGGTCATTCGTATGTACTTTGACATATTATAAATAGGAGGAGGGACCTATCATTCTAATTAGGTCTTCCATTTTACCCAATTATTCAATAGTTTATTGGCCATTTGGGGAAAAATGTGATAACATAAAAAGATAAACTAGATGTGTGGAACAATATTTTCTTTGATTCACTTATGCTTGGGTTGTTCTGCTAGTGTTCTGCTTTGAAACATGGCGAAAATGAATATTAATTGTATGTTATCTATATATTGACAAACTATTTTCAAAATAATTGATAATGTAAGGAACTTCTTGAGCTAGTGTAGCTAAAATTTTCCTACTATTTTGCAAGCACCAAAAGAAATGGAAGTAAGAAAAGGAGTTTCACATATTGAGAATACAATGGTGGAATCAAACTTTATCAAATGATACGCATAGGATTTATATGTATCTTGTGTCTAATGTAATGTTTGTTTGTCATGTGAGATCATGATGTTTTGTAAACATGAAAACTTGGTTTGTGCATATTGGTTTTTCTTGTGAATTGAACTTTTGAGCTTGATTCCAATTGAGATTTTCTTTGAAAGAGCAAAATAACAATTTTTGTAGATCGAGACAATATCAAATATAGAAAAATTCTCAATAAGTATTAAATAGCCATACCCCTATTGGTTACTCTTACTTGAGGTATGATTGGTCACCCCTCTAGTCTTGGGATGTGGAAAATGGCATCAAAGCTAGCCTTAAAAAGAGATTAAATGGACATTCAATGAATTATTTACATTGCATTTGAGAGCATAGATTTTGGATCTTGAATTTGAATGGATTTAGATAAAATTCAAAAATAAAATATTTTATATTTTATTTTATCTAAGTTCATACAAATTATAATGTAGGTCTTTTCTAAAACAGATAGGTTAGTGTAAAAAATGAATTGCACTGTGAGTATGGTTTGATATAAAGAATTACAAGTTTCAGACTTGCATTAATTTCTTAACATGCACATTGCAACATCAATCATCTTTCCCCACCAGCCTCTTCACACTTCATTATTTACATACATCTGCATCAATTTCCCCTCGGGATAATAAGGTATCATAACATTAAGACCTAGATCCACACTCAATAAAAGTTGAGGGCTCCTATAGGCAACTGTGTTCATGTTTGAATGAAAGTTGGAAAGCTTCCACAGCATATTGTATTACATATGCTAGTACTACATTTAGATCCAGGCTTTCATTCATTGGAAGCCAAGGGGCTTCTCCTACATGCAAAGTTGTTCTAGTTTATCTACGGCATTCTCTCAACCTACACTTGGAAGCCAACCTACACTCTTTTTTTCCCAGTGTCAAAATCATTCTTTTTCCTTTTTCCTTCAAATATAAAATTCTGGTCAAATCATTTCCCTCTTGTTACTCTTTTAACTTCTTATAGAAACATCATTTACCCAATCTTACACATCGAAGTGCAGAACAAAATAAGCCCCTATGCACATCCCATATAGCTATCCGGGTCGTGGCCTAGGTTTCTCTCCCTGAGAGAAGCTGCACAGAACTATTCTCCATGCATCTATTGGGAGTGATTTTAACAGTCCTCTGCAGCCTTTGTCAAGGAGAAAATCCTTTGCCAGCAAGACATACCTAATTCCACATAATATGACTGTTGAAAAAATAAACGAACGAACAGCTATTGTTGTTATTTGAAGATGTTTATGAAAACATTTAGAATTGTCTCAAACACCAATTTCCATACGACCAATCTAAATCATGGTCTCTGTTTTATGACGGATAATATTTGAACATAATCCTTTTATTTTTCCATTACAGAAGAAAAGAGGGCAATCACACTTCATTTATACATTGATGGAGAGGACCAGGTCCCCCAGAGTTTTCTTTGTAAAGCACACTAGCCCATTGCATACTTTTGAGTCCAGCTTCTGGCAGTCGTCTCATACTTGGCTCTGTCTGTCTTGTACATGTGAGCAATCTCAGGCACCAGGGGATCATCAGGGTTCGGATCCGTCAACAAAGAACATATAGACAGCAACACCTGGAAATGGAAACAAGGACCCTTCCCAACCACTTAAAAAACAGCATTGATGAAAGTGCAGAGTGTGGAAACTGAAAAGCAATGAAAAAATGGAATGGAATGGAATGAATTGGATTGGTCAATAATTTAAATATTCATCATGTTTCATTCCACTCCCAATTCGTTCCGTTCCAGTGGTACCAAGCAGGGTAAATTCCCACTCAAAGTTGCCAACAATCAGGAAAAATAAATCCCAAATGACCAAGTCTATAAACTATCTACTTTCACCCTCTTTTAAACATTATTGTTTTTTGCCTCTATAAAAGTGCCAGACATTCTCCAAAAAATAATCTATTAAAAGTAAACATAATCAGGAACACTAATCCAATAATCAGGAACACTAAATCCAAAATTCAATCTGAAAATATATACTGAGGCCCTTATTGTGTGTGCCATAGATTGCTCCACGTAAGCAAATTATCCTACCACCGCGCCTAGCGCCCAGACTTAATAACCACCAACGGGTACCATCACCTATGACTGTTGGACTGTATCATTTCAAAAAACCAGTTACCCACAGGATGATTTTTTATTCGGAATAAAAATATCTGTTTTTACAGTTTTCAAAATTGATGTCCAGACTCCATACTTCCCATGCCCATAATGTATTTTGAATTATGGGCAAAACTAAACCCCAAGCTTTAAATAGGTAAAATATTCAAAGGGTTCAAAAAAACCAGAACCTTGGATATAGTCAGGGCAGGGCTCCACTGCTCTTTTAAGATGTCGAGGCAAATACTACCATTGCTGTTAATATTTGGGTGGAAAACCTTCGTCCTGAATGCAACCTGCAGAGAGAGAGAGAGAGATGGCAAGTTCGAAGATTATCAAACTTCATTTCTCAACAATCAAGACACTGCAATTCCTAAAATGAAGTGTAACACAAAACGCACAGGAGATGGCAAGTTAAAAGAAATTACGGCTACATTTGGTTTGCAGAATGTCTATTCCTAGGAATAGATTACTTAATAGGTTAGTTACAATTAGTTATACAAGAAATTATATTGTTACTATAAAATAAATAACAATTTGAAATATTTTATGAGTCCACAAGAAGAAATAGATAAGGAATAACTATTTGCAAATTTCATCATGGGGATGTCTATTCCTTTCTTATTATATGTTAAATGAAATAATTAGAGATTCTTGAGAAATAACTATTCCCCTCATTCCTAAAATTTAGACTATATTCAATCTTATTCTAATGAATAGCTATTCCTGCAAACCAAGCAAGCTGTAAGTTCGTTTCTCAACAATCAAGACATTGGAAGTCCCAAAATGAAAAATAACACAAGCTGCATAAGAGATGGGAAGTTCAAAGAAAAATAACAAAGTTCATTTCTCAATAATCAAGACATTGCAAGTCCTAAAATGAAGTGTCAAGTGTAACACAAACCAATGGGTGAGCTAAAAGAAAATATCAAAAACAATTACAACATTGCAAGTCCTCAAATTAAGTTTAACAAATGATGGTATGTCACGCCACCTAAACTTGTCTCACCTAAAAATCTCACTTTTGAGTCAAGCAAGCAAAATCCATCCATTCCCAATCTTGCATAAAATCTGACCCTCCCTTATGAAAGGGACAATAGAAATTAATGAGGGGCATCTCTATTTTACCAATAATTATTCCAAGAAAGAGGCCAATGCCTTAAACCGTGAGGTTCTCATAGTGGCAGATGGCAATAAAGGGTCACTGACTATTGGCTGTGTTAAGTTTTGAGTTTACAGCATTAAGAATGTCAATAGGAAAATAAAGCTCCACCTGAATATACATACATACCAATCAACAGAAGACAAGGTATACATGAAGAGTGGAGAGAATTGACTTTGTCAAACAAGATGTAAAATAAAGATAATTTTGTTTTAATGAAACAATGAAAATCTGGAAAAGGATAATTGAACAAAGACTAAGATAAGAAACAAGGGTTTCAAAAATTAGTCTGGTTTTATGCTTGGGAGATTAATCATAGAAGCTACATATTTTTTAAGAAGACTAATGAAAAAGTTAAGAAAAAAGAAGTGGTACTTGCACATAGTTTTTATTGTCTTAGAGAAAGCCCATGAAAGGGTACCTAGGGAAGTTCCATGGTAATTTCTAGGGAAAAAAAAAAAAGGGAATATGAAGTAGGTATAGTGATGTCGTTATGGACATGTATGATAGACAGTGACTTGCTTTACGACTAGAAGTGGAGAGTGTAGCGAATTTTCAATCACAATATCTGCATTGAGCCCTTATCTTTTTTGCAATAGTGACGAACTTACTAGGATTATTCAATGAGGTTCCATGGTGTATGTTGTTTGCAGATAATATTGTTACGGCTGATGAAACAAGGATTAGCATAAAACCAAAATTAGAATTATAGAGAGAAGATTTAGAATCCAGAAGTTTTAAAATAAGTAGAAATAAGGCAGAATATATGAAATGTAATTTTAGTCATAGTATGAGGAATATTGGAGAAAATACTAAACTTGATGGTTAACATATTAATAGCACAAATAGATTCCAATTAGATTTATTATGCAAGTTGGAAGGAGAAACTGAGGATGTAATACAAAGGTAAAACAAAGAAGTGATTTGGGTGTGTTATGTGATCATAGAATACCCTCAAAACAAAGAAGGAAAGTTTTATAGGATGCCATAAGACTAGCTGTGTTATATGGATCAGAATATTGGACAATTTGAGAAAAAACACACCCAAGAAGTCACCAAAATAAGAATGCTAAGATAGATGAGTGGTACAACATTAAAAGATAAATTAAAAAATTAACACATTCATGAAAAGTTAGGCATAACAATCATAGAAGATAAGGGAGGGGTAGTTGAGATGGTCTGGGCACCAGCAACATATGCGAAATGGTGCACCCATAAGGAGTGATAGTTAATGTTAGTGGCAAAAAAAGGGGTATTGGAAGATTTAAAATAACTTGGAATGAGATGGTGAATAAAGATTTAACAGCCCTCAAATTGTAGGGAATGGATTGCCCAAATCATGTAAATTGGCAAAAAAGAATTCATGTAGCCAAACCTCAGCTAGTGGAACTTAAGGCTTCATTTATTGTTGTTGTTGCTACTATTCAGGATACAATCATGCGATGCTTTATTAGTTTAGGAATGGCCATAAGGGGAAAAGATGCCAGGAGATGCAACTTTCAAATAAGAGGTATGCTTGAAGTATCCAGATGAACTTAGTCTTTCGAAAAATATGATGAAAACCTTTTTTTTACTTTGGATAGCAATGCAAAAAAATATGACTAATCAACTGATGCAGCACACAATCAAGAATTTACTATACAAATTTATTGCATTTTTGTTTCATTTACTTAAGATATTTTTTTTGGGTAATATTTTTCATTTCAAGTTAGTTACTATATTTGGGAAATCAGTATTTGAATTTATTTAGCTTTCAAATTATGTTTTCTTATTTTCCAAGTATTGTAAACCTACAAAAGGCCTTCGATGCATTAGTTTTGGGGAGCTTTGAATTGGTATTGAATTTGCATTGGATGCTTCATCCCACATCAAGGTGATGCATGATATCAGAGCAGAGACTCAGATTTGACAAGGCTGAACGGGTGTTTGGACAAAGATCCCAACCTTAACTTAAATCATCACAACTATTAGTATTTGACAGAGTTGTCTGTGTGTTTTGCCAGCTTTAACTCAAACTTTTAAGCTCGCATTTCAACTTAAATCACCTAGTGGTGCCACATTTGCCATCTGCACTGCCACAAACCAACCATTCCCCTCCACTGTTCATTCTTTACACAAGCAGAAGAATAAAAGAATAAATACATAAATCAATGCTGCCACAAGGAGAAGTAGAAGCAGGAAGAGAAAAATTCCTACACAAAGTCTCGCAAGCCCTAATCATCCTCACATGGAAACCTCAATTTGCCTTCAGTTACCTAACTCCACCACACCTTTAGTTGAAAACCCAAACGATCAAACCAAAACCCCGTTCAACCGGATCAAAGCATACAATAACAGAAACTACCAGTACAAACCATCAATACCCCACCACCACTATTGAAGACCAAGCCTAATCGACTGAGACCTATGAAAACCTTCCGCACACTATGTAAACCCTAGCTCAGTGCTCTCCACGAGTTCACACAAGTCAGCTCCACAACCAAGAAGAAGAAGAAGAAAAGAGTTGAAGGAGAAAAAAGAATAAGACAAGTGAAGAAGAAAAAAGAGGAAAATTAGGATGGACAAGGAAGGGGGAGAAAAGTTGAACATAGAGAGGAGGGAGAGAACTGAGGGTAAGATTCCTAATTTAAATCAATTTGCAAGACTAACTGTGCAATAACATACATAGAGCACTTATACACCTCACATTAAAAGTAAAAGCATAAAAATAAAAAATTCAAAAGGAAAAAAAAAAAACCTAAACACGACATCCAATGCAGAGCTCTCACGCCAAACCCCAGTTTAAGGACATGATGTACACAGCCTGTGACCCCATAATTGGAGTTATTTCCATGACCATACCTGTGGCTTTTTGGTTTGAGCGTAACACATTCAAGGCCCACCCTCATTAATAACAAAAACAACACTAAAGACCTAAATAACCAAAATAACCCTAAGCAACTAAAACTTCTAGCTTAACCATATTTTTCAATCCAAAATACAAATCCAATTTCTAAATCTATAGCTATAATATTTGTGCCTAAAACTCTGCATGGGTGGTCCTCCATCAAGTTCCAGTTGGAGAAAAGTCAGCCTCGAGTTCTAAAATGGGCAAGCAATAGCAACTCGATAAGCAAGAATACAGTCAAACAGGCAACAAAATCAAAAGGCAGTATGAGCACAACTGCATCCTCAGTCACCATAGGGATGTAGCAAAAAAATCCTCCAACTGCAAGCAACATAAAAGGATTAAACGTCCTCTTGGAAAGCAAAGAGTCCTCCAAACAAGCAAATTATTTTAGTATAAAATCTAATGGCAACTCAAGCAAATATGCATTCAATCCGTATTCAAGAATCATGGGAAAAGTTTCACTAGATTTAGTTACAGAATTCAAGGAATACAAGAAGGGGTTAATGGAGGTACGTATTCAATGAGTGGATGAAAAATCATTTCAATGGGATGGGACTCAGTACAACTGGCAGTGACTAAGGAATATGGTAGGATATTTTATGTTTTGGGGAGCTAAAAAAAAAAAGTTGACCTCCAAGTTCATTTCTCAACCTTTTTCAAGCATAACAACTGGTCTAGGATCCTCATAAACAATACACTAACACGAGGAATTCTCATTCAAGGTAATAATCAGTGACACCAAAAGACAATTGTATGCAGTTGCACAACTGGTCAACTGATCAACTAATTGTTACTTATAAGGGAAAAATCAGTGACAGTTCAAGACAATTGAATAAGGTTGCACCACGGGTCAACTAATTGTTCCCTAAAAGAATGCAAGACTTCTTTATGACCAAGATGTAACAGATGGCTCTGTGTGTTTGTCCCTTTCAACCTTTTACCAATATCGCTTTTTTACCAAACCAAGAAGTTTTGATTTAGCGTAGTAGATGCCCCAATGGTAACATACCAATTAAATTAATTCTCTATGTCATCAACCAACCAATCTAAGAAAGAGTGAGGGCCTAAATAACATCAAAATAAAAAAGGAAGCATTGATTTGGTCATCATTCAAGACTTGAAATCTACTCGAGAACCACATTTTGTCAAAATAACTCATTTGTTTCCTGGCAAGAGCAAATACAATGAGCACAAATACCAATGCAAATTCACACACAAGCCAGTTAGATCAGATACACAAAAACAATTCTTGTGGGAGTGCAAGTACTTAGCTACATTCATGTAATCTCACCAAGCACCCTTAAGACTGCCTTGCAACCACTCCCAGTTGTTCCTACAATTTCTCAAGCATTGCATCCAATTTTTTGCACTTTCATTTTTTATCTTAAAAAAAATATATTGAATCTGGCAGTAAAACACAAAACCATAGCACCAGAATGTTGATTTCAGTTCAAGCAGAACCAAACTCTTATCAGAATTCTGAAATTTGCACTGACAGTTCAATAACTCACAGTTCATGTCAAAATATCACAAGAAATAGTCAATAACTTATGTCTGCTTGTCTCACATCTGGGACAAAATAGCACAAGAAAATGAAAAAAGAATGATAATCAGTGTGGGAGCACATGCACCGCAAGCAATTACCCTTAAAAAATTCTCTGAAGGATGACAGATCCTACAGTGGTGATGGTGGTGGTGATTTTGGTGGTGTGACAAAAAACGCTGTAAAAGAGAACTTGAACGGGCTGCGGCTAAGAAATTTTCCACTGCCAAGTGTGCACATTTGGCCAGTCAGACGGCAACAAATTTCTATTTCTTGGTTTGAGCTGACTGGAGGTTTCTGCCTTCAATGGTGGTAGCGTCTCCATCTGATGTGCAAGAACCAAAAGGGCACTGATGATGAACAGAGCTACCTGGTCTGTCTCTTGATTTTTTTGAGTTACATTTAGCTTTGATAGTTTGATCGAAGCAACCCAGAAGCGCTGTGCATGTGATGTGAATCAACACTGTCATCTGGTTTGCAACTTTGGTGCCAGCAACAATTTCCACCAGGTGTGGTTCAAATTTGGCTCGAGTTTTCAAAATCACAGTAACATTTGGGACATGCTATATCAGTTGATGACTACAACAGGACAATATTGTAGGTAATCAAATTCTGCTCCCATACCAAATTTGATGTAGGACAGAGTTGATTTCAGAACATTCAATGGTTAGACCCACTTAAGCTCCTATATGAGACTTATGCCATTAGTTGCAGTGGTGGACCCCTATTTAAGTTGTTCAGCTATTATTTGGTTAATGTGGGCTAGTGTCCATGCTTCTTTGGAATATTTGGTTCATTTGCACCATTTGAATGGCATTGTCCCCTTCAAAGCATTTTATGCTCTAAAGGGCCTTGCCAATTCTCAACAATATTGACTACTTGACCACCATATCACCAACATTGTGGCTACAAAATACCTCTAAGAACACTGGATAACCATATTTGCAAAACAATGGTCCAGAAGGACCTTTAGGGTGTTGTTTGATTCAGGGGCTAGCCTAGGCTAACAAATCCTAGCCTATGTTTGGCGCAATGCAATGGTGGTACAGGACTGGCTAAGAAGATAGAGCTTAGCCCCTTTATCTAGGACAAGGCAGGCCAGTCCCCTCCCACCAGCTTGCTCCAGCCAACCAAAGAAGGAACCAAATGGATGACCCTCAATCACGCCATCACTGTTACAATCAGTGCCTCTGTCATCTTCTGGCACTTGACAAACAAGCAGTTATCTCCAAGACTCCTCATGACCTCCTGCAACTACTCCACTGATATTGACATGTTGCCATCGATGTCGTACACCGAGTACGTGCCCTTCAGATTTTCTAGGCTTCGTGGAAATCATCATGTTCAATTTGATGAACTCGTCCAGATCAATGTACCTGCCACCGTCCATTTCAAACTCAACGATCATCTAGGGAAGCTCTTCCTCCGTCAACGGATGGCCCAAACTCCCCATAACCTATCCCAACTCCAAAAACGAGATCTTTCCGTCTCCATTCATGTTAAATCTCTTGAACATCAGCTCGAGCTCTTCAAATACAGGATCTCAAACTAGCAGAATCGGATCTCGATCCAACCAGGGTGGCATTGGCCAACGAATTGGATTCCTTCTTATGGAAGAAGAAAGCTTGAAAGCCCATGATTGAAACATAGACTAGGATTTGAAATTAGGTGGTAGAGAAGAAAAGAAAAAGAAAACCCACTAAGTAGAAATAGGTTTGCGATCTGAGATAGAATGAGGATAAAAAAGAAGATTGAGCATATGGATTGGAGAGCGAATATGGGATGAAAAAAATGGAGCTAAAGGGGAGAACTGTAGAGGGAGATGGGATTGGGATTTGGGCATGAAGAAGATCTTTTCCATCGTCAAAATAGTCATTGTTTTTATATCTGGAGGGTGCGGTTTGTTTGTACCGGTTGGAGACCGGTTCAACCGAGGGACTAAGAATCTTCAACTTTATTGCTGTAATATTCAATGTGGAGAAAATTTTAATTTTAATATATCTTTTTGGTAAAGGCTATTTTAGTCATTTAAATTATTAGCCTTTTCAATAAGTGTCCTAATTTAAAGATGGGATAGGATAGCAACCTTAGCCAATCCAATTTAGTATAGTCCAATTCAGTCCGGCCCTATAAGCCACAGCCACCAAACCAAATGCACCCTAAGGCTTTAACCATAGAAAATTGGCCTTAGATGAAAAATTGACTACCGTGATTCAGCTAGTTATGCAGCTTTTTATAAGAGCATAAATAACTACTAAAGGAGAATCAAACAGACAAATCGTACCAAAGGAAGCTTGAGTAAGAAAACAACACTAGGGGAAGTGAAGCAAAACAATATAGAATGAGCCAAGAAATGATCAATGGAATAACACAAGAAGTGCAATAGTATTAAAAATAATGTCTCTCATGCCTAGAATACTACGCATCAAACCTAAATTCAACTCCTTACAAACTTAATATAAACTAAATTTAACTCCTAATTGAGTTAGGAATGCAATAATTTTAACCTTTATCTCTTCATTGGGTGAGGTTTCTACCATCTGAGCGACATTAGTTGTGATTTTCTAAGTTTTAAACACTTATTAGCGAGTTTCTAGGTCTATAATATTGAAATTTATGAAAGCATAACATTTAAATGCATTTCTTATACTTATGTGGTTGGTAGAATCTTACAATGCTATGCATAGAACACCAATTTGAACAAGATCTAATGGGATATTACTCTACAAAAAAAATTAAAAAATGTTTAGCATCTACCATTCAAAAAGAATAAAAGAAACTCCAAATAAGGAAAGAAACTAAAATTATGCCAAACAAACAAAGAAGCAAAACCATACAAGGATGTTTTGTCTACCTCGCTTTGAAAGCGGGAGGAATACTTCGGCTAAATGCCTACCCAATTCACTACTTTGACATATGAGGAAAACACAAAAAAATGAAGCATGCCTCTCTAACCAGTGTAATATGTCTCACAACAATACAAGCTCTTTCAAATTCAACGGTTTCTTTTATTTCATTCTATTAATTAAATATGTTCTGCCTAGAAAAGATAGGCGATAAATTTCTCTACCTAAAATAATAAAAATTAGCATTCACTAGATTAGGTGAACTTCATATGAATGAACAGAAGATATTTATGGATAACAGAGAGTGCACACATTAAATTTGTTTTGTTAACATCATAAATTAAGCCAAGAAAGGATTGTAATACACACAATAATCAACCCAACCGCAGATAAAGGATGAGGATTGCATTAGATAGCTGACTCCAGACATAAAACTTTGTTGGATCAATAATGTGGATGCTTGTAGGACGCAGGTTTAAAGTATTTTGGAGGGTCCAATTGACATGCATCCAGTATGAATTCCTTTCTTCTATCACTTAGGAGTGCGCGAGATGAAAGGCTCACGCCTGCCCAGTTTCAAAGGTCAAGGGAGCTAAGTTATACCTCAGGTTAATTAACTTAAAATTCAAAAAACACTTCTCAAATTAGCTAATATTTTTTTTTATGTACAAAGACTGAAGTCATTAAGGGCACCAAAGGGTGTACAAAATAGAAACAAGAAAAATCACCCTGTCAAGAAAATCGAGAATTGTGCAAGTGTCTACCATGTACAAGTCATAATACCAACTGTTCAAGAAAAAAATTCACTAACAATTATCAGTAGGAAGGCTCAAAACAGCTCTTTTAGACATGAAATTTGGATTAACATAACTTTCATGGCCAAAGAAGCCTATTGATAAACACTATACTGTCAACTATCAAACCAAACAAATCCAAATAAAATAAAATAAAATAATACAATAGTCATTTAGAACGAAACATTCCATTAAACTAGTAGTGTCAACCTCATATTTTATGTACCCAGGACTGATGGATGACTAGCTCATTTAAAATGAGGAAAAAAAAAAATTAGTGCCTAGTGTAAATGTTAATAATGCTATCTTGTAATCTATGAAAGAGTACCGTAGCAACTTCAACAAAGATAACTATCAACTGAACACAAAATTAAATAAGAAATATATTGAAGAATCTAGCAGTTTGCAAATTATATTGTCATGTTAGATGAAAGTGGAGGTGGAATAGAATCTAAGTTGGGATTATGGGGAGAAGCTTTAGAATATACAAGTTTTAAGCTATTAAATTCAGGAAAAAAATACAAAATATATCAAATGATTTTAGTCACTCTAAATCTAGGAGGGTAGTAGAGAAAATATTAAACTAGATAACCAAGAAATTCTTAGATTTCGATGCCTTAGATCTATTATGCAAGTCTTAGAAAAAATTGAAGAAGATGCACTACATAGAGTTAAAGCATCTTGAATTAAATAGAGAAGTGTTTCGGGCATGTGGTGGGATAGTAGAATATTATTAAAACTAAAAGAAAAGTTCAACAACTTAGAAACAACGTATCCACAAAGTAAAGATTGTAGAAATGAGAATGCTAAGATGGATGCGTAAGCTCTACAAGATAAATTAAACAATAAATCCATTTGTTGTAAGATAGAAATAGCACCTGCAAACGATATGATAAGAGACGGGTGAATAAGATGGGATCAGCACTTGCAATATAGACCAAATAATACATCGGTGTGAGGGGTGATGCTTGTTGTTAGTGTAGGAGGGTGAGTGATAGACCTAGAATAACTTAGACTGAGATAGTGAATAAGGGTTTGACGGCACTTCAATTTTCTAAGGATATTGCCCCAGATTCTGCAAAAATGTCAAAAGAATATTCATGTAGCCAACCCTACCTAATGAGACTTTAAAGCTTGTGCGGTTATATATAGATTTCCAATATTTTCAATTGTGAAATACCATGAAGCCATTACAATTTTTTCCTTGTGATGTAGCTAATTCCTGCTATCCTAAGTAAAGTTTACAAAAATAAAGAAGAAGAATATAAGGGTAAGGTTTTCTAACACCTCTAGCTTGTGCAGAATTTTCAATAACTTAATCACCCAGGTAGGAGTCCATCTTCTAAGGTTGCTTATCCACACATTAAAATAAAGGAAAGCAGAAAAAAAGGAAAAAAAAAAAAAAAAGTATATTCCGTTGAATCAAAAGGATGTAATACACAAGTAACAGAATCAAAAGCTTCCAATTAAAATTAGAACCAATTTTTCTTTTTGCACATACCTTAGGTGGTTTAAATGGGTAATCGGGAGGAAAATGAATAGTAACTAAAAAGACCCCCCCTGCATAAGGACTATCCGGAGGACCCATTATTGTTGCTTGCCAATGAAACATGTCTTCAGCAACGGGGCCTAAAACAAAAAGGGAAAAACAAATAACAAATAACAAAAAATAACGATGATGACATCTCAAACTTTATTCACAGCATATTTAGGAAGTAAGGCTCGTATTCAAAATATGTTTGCATAAAACACTTCTTAGGTAACCAAAATCACAGTACAATTATTGCAGGGCAATGTTATTTTAGAAAACTTATCAATAATAAAAACAAATAATCCTTTTCTTTTACAACAATATAAAGGATTAGACCTTTTGGGAGCATAATAGAAAACCCTGCAGAAGATAATAAACAAACAATAATCTTTTAAGAATCAAGTGTTATATAACCGGAGAAAAAATGATGCTGCCCAAAAACCATCTCCAATGTGGAGGGAGGGTCCATTCACTGAGTCATATATTTTATTAGGAAATGTTTAAAAAATTCTTAATATTTTCATTTTATTTTATTTTGAAGGAAGGGTTTTTACTCGTCATGGATGTGTATACACTATCACCTACCCACCCAGACCTCAATCCAATACAAACCCCAATTTGCTACAAACCCAATTTTCATCCAAGTTAAAATCTTTGGGCCTCAATACGCAAAAGTCAAAACCTAACCCAGTTGAAAACCATAAATATCCCCAAAGTCAACTACTTAATATCCTCATTCTTTATTTTTCACATCAAGCTCAAATCAGATTTATGAAACTAAACACAAGTCATCAAGCAACTAAATGAAAACCCAAATAAAACTTAGCCTCATGCCCGATACCCCAAGCCTCAATCAAGTCCCAAATACCTGAAAATTTCTTTCTGCCTTCGAATTGACTTCCACAAACAACCACAATCAAAACTGTAGTTCTTCCTATTGAACCCTACAATTACCTAAACAACTCAAGTGAAGCCTCCATCTCGTCATCAGAAGTCTTATCTACATGTCCTTGAGCTTCCCCAGCAAGGCAAGCACCCAACCTAGCTTTAGAAGTAAGCAAAAGCTCCTCAATTACTTTCCACTTTCCCTTTTTCTCTTTTGAAGTTACGAAAACACTTGAGGCAAGCCGTAGATAACCTTTCATAAGCATACCCAATAACCCTCATATCCATGTCAAGCTAAGTAGCTAACAACCAGCAGAGGAAAAAAAGATCACAGAGGACTAGTTCAAACCCATTATAAGTGATGCTGCAGAATTAAAATATTGAAAAGATCAAATGCATAGCTTTGAGCATAGGATGAATTCAAACTTAGAGAAAATGATTGTGACGCAACAACAGAATGCCAAGGGGTTATGGACCAATTAAATGTCATGGTTCACTAGGATACCATTGTGAAATAAAAAGGGGTTATGGACACCAACAGTGCCTCTAGTTAAGAATTAGGACAAACAAGTTGCTATATCACATTGAAGAACAGGCTATGTTAATATGAAAATAGGACTGGTATCCATCATTCCACGTTTCTCATCTGGCCGCAAGAGAGAGAGAGAGAGATGAGTTTGAAAGACTCAATTTTGAAAATAAAGAACTTTACAAGCTATTATTAGTTCCCTCAAACTCAAAAACTCGACCAATTAGGGAAGCCAAACAACATTGGCCCATGAATACAAACAAATCACAAGTCAAGATTATGCTAGACAAAAGCACAAGGACCTGTTTCAACTTAAACATGACAACATTTATTTCAGACTTAAAAACCTGGGACAGTGCTCATGAGACACATGCAAACGAACAGACTGGTTTTCTCTAACTGAAACCCAACCAGCTAACCCCCCACTCCCCCAAAAAAAAATACAAATTTAGATGCAAGTGAAAAGTTCAAATTAATCTCTTTGAGTCTTGAGATCCTATTTGGATGTGATGAAAAATATGCCAGCATGCATTACATCTCAGAGATAAATTCAGTGTGCTTAAAACAAAGGAAAACACGCAATGTACTTTAAGAACTAAGGCCTTAAACAAAACACCATAGTCAATGTATTATGCTTCTCATATACAAGCAATATTTTCAAACTCAGACCAGATCCACCAGTTTGACCAGTTGAACCAGAAAACCAAACTGAATAAATCGTATCTAACTAGATTCAACATATTTATATAAACTATTAATTGGTTTTTTCCATTCTTGCCATCTGGGAATTACCCATTACTCCACCAGCCCTTAAATCTCTCAACAGTCTCTGTCCTTGTTGCTCTCAACTGGGCTGCTACCACTGTTAAGGCATCGCCATCTAAGGTAGTAATTGGGCTCCTCATATTTCCACCGCTAATATCATGAATGAAGAATTCTCAGTGAAATATTTTTATCCATTTCCAATGTGAAAAATTAAATTAGAGTTATATATTTGTTCGCATTCAAGGTCTCTGATGGTGTGCTTCTGAAGATGAGAAATAAGCATAGTCTCTCCAAGCATAGAAGTAAGGTTATGTACATGTTGTCCTCTCTAGATCTCCCATGGCGTGGAAGACCTGCATACTAGACGTTACATTTTTTTTGTTTTTATTTGATTTCAATTAATAAATTATCCATTTTAACCCCCCATGGCGTGGGAGCAGTGCATACTATATGTTACATTTTTTTAATTTAATTTCAATTACTAAATTATCCATTTTACATTACAATTCTACAGGAAAAAAATATATCCATTTCCTTATAACTATTTGTTCATAGCAGAGTGCTGCTTTAATGGATGTAAACATGCAGGAAGCTTGGTACTGGAAAAGATACTTTATGTCATCTTGGTTGAGGGTTTTTTTTGCTTATCTAGTAGTTTATTTTTGTATTTTCTTAACATTTTTCTGAATTTTTTGAAATAAACATATAATTTTGATGTCACCAAAATGACTTGGTTGACTTGGACCAGTCAAACCAGTTGGACCAACCAAACTGGTTGGCCGGGAAACAAACACCAGAGCAAATCGCCATCCCAGAAGAAGCCCCAACACCACAGTTCATAACATCCTATCGTCATATTCATTCACACCTAAAAAGTTACCATTTAAAGAGATAGATTGCAAAGCACATGTTATTCGCCACCAATTTTTGTATAACTGCAATAGTTAGTCATGCTGTTCTACGTATTGTATGAGGCAATATTTCCAACAAGAAGGCAATCTGTTTTGTGCTTCTGACCATGACATCAACTCTGGGATAGTACGTAAATGATATCTGTGCAGGAGATTGTATCACAGATGCCCACGCAATACAATTAAACGTAATGCACCAAAACAAAAACCCACGAGCATACAAAACCAAATAATAATAATCAAAAGAACAAGCTCCAACCATATTAACCTAAAATTAGCCATTATAACACCAGAAGAAAGAAAACAGTGAAAGAAAACACAGATCCACAAAAAGAAACTGCCACAGCGCGGGAAACACGAAACCAAACAACCTAACCACGAAGAAAAATAGTGGATTTTTCAGAAGAAATCAAACCAGCACTGCAGGATGTAGGAGGATCCTTCTGGAGATCCTTCAGCTCCTTCAAGATCCGCTTCGAAGCCATGCCTGAAACCTAGCTCCGAAACCAAGATCGTCCTCGATTACAGACACAAATTGCAAAAATGATAGAAGCAAATTAAAAGAACACCATACCTAAGAAGTGAGAAATTCAAAAGTTGTCCTTTTCCAGTTTTTCAGGTCCGATAACGCGGCGAGATGTTGCTTGGGGATGTATTGACCTTTTTTTCTTTATTACATGAGCGGCTCGGGTTTGACGGCCACTCAGCCAACCTCTGCGATTGGTGGTTCTGTTCGGTTCGGGCCTCGCCTCGCATGTGGTGGGTCGGGTTAACCGTTACCCCAAAAGGATTTCGGGCTATTTTTAAATTAAAAAGTTATTATTTTTATTATTATATCCTTTTAGAGAATAAATGAAAAAAAAAAAAAAAATTTTGGGTTATGAAGGTATTTTAAGAATTTAAAAAAATCAACCCACTTGCCGTAGGTCAGGTTAGCCTAATAAGCAAGTTTGCCTTCAACATAATTTTATTTATTGGCATCTCGACTCAAAAAAAATTTATTTTTATTATTTTTTTTATTGCTATATACTTTTCAAAATTTAATAAATCGATGGAAAATCTATTTAAAGAATTTGAAATATCAATCCAAAATAATTGTCAAATGAGATAATTTCACATTTGTTAGTAATTGATTGAAGTAATAGAGGGGATGAAAATTTAGAAAATGTTCTTAATGTTTATTCTAGGATCTTAAATAAATTTTTCAAATTTTCTTATTGTTGATGTTTTTTTTAAAAATGAAGAAAAGGTCAATTTTTTATAAAAAAAAAATTGCATAACTATGATCATGATTAGTGTGATTATCCAGTTTAAAATTGGTTCAGTGTAATTAATAGTATTATATTAACATCGTTTATATGGATCTAACATGCAACAAATGTCAAGTTAATCATTCCTAGTAAAGAGGGTTTATGTTGCTTAAGTGAGATAAGTTTTCCTACAAAAAAAATTTGAAAAAAGATATGCTCAAGTCAAATGTGTGAGTCTTCTACTTTATTAACGCATTAGAATAATGTTTATGTTAAGTATTTATGTTATAAAAATAACAATTTTTAATATATGCATACAATTTTTAAGGATTTGTTAAATCCCCCCTAGCTTTCTTTGTCTTTTTAGCGATTGTGTGTGTAATACCTGCGAATTGTTATAAACATAAATTGGGAATTTATATCATTAAAATAAACTATTTAAATTAAACTACTTAGGTTGGAATATTGATATTAAATTATGACAATACTTGTATGATTATATTTATATATATATATATATATATTAATTAGAATAATTTTTAAAAATTACTATAGATAGAAATGAGGACTAAACAAGTCATTGGTACAAAATTTTCATAAAATATCATTATGGGGGTGGGTTTGGATTTGGACCTAAACGTAGGCCCTTGGACTTACGACCCGTGGAATTCGATTTAGTGTTCGGGAGTCCTGACACATGGCCTTGGGCTTGCTTGGTCTCTCTGTGTTTTGATAACCCACACAACAACACATGTGAAAATCACACCTCCCTGCGTGAAGAATTGTATTCTCTCGTTTTTTTGTGAAATTATAGGATTTTAATTATCGTGAGCTCACATATAGTTCTTTTAGTTGAAAACTAAAGAACACATAATCAACATACCTTGATCAGTCAGGATATAAACTATAGTATTTGGTAAGAAGACTTGTATTATTATAATCCATGCCCCACTCCCCATTAAAGTAGCTATATAAATATAATATACAACTAAGGCACTCTCATACTTATAGATCATCATCGGATGGTCTCCTAAAAATAAAACTTTAATTAGTATATAAGAATTATTATTAATTAACTAATAATATATCAGTATTAATATAATATAAATTATAAATTATTAACTATAATATAAGACACGTGACCTTGGAAGCTTAAGAGATTTCAAATCCACAAAGAACTCCTCCCCCACTTTCTCACCCTCTCTTTCTCTCACTTTCTCCTCAAACTCTCTCTCTCTCTCTCTCTCTCTCTCTCAGATTTTCCTTCTCCATTTTTCCTTCCTGCAAATCGGAATAAAAAACGAACGCCATTTCCGATCTCACTTCGCATCTCTGAACGTTTTAACCGGCAGTGATCTTCGTTGTTTGGAACATTGTAAGCTCACACTCTGAAACAACCTCTAAGAGCGCAAGCCTAAGGGGGAAACTCTTATAGTCAGATGTTATTGTAAAGTAGTCCGGTAGTTTTACTACGTGAATTTAATTAGATTTAATGTTATTTAAATATGCTCGATTTAAATTATGGTGAGTATTTTGAAGCTTATTCACATCTATGTTTAGTTTTATTTAAAAAATCTAGACTCGGGTTAAATTAACTGCAGAGATTAGATTACTATTAGATTTTGTAAAAAGATTTAAAATTAAATAACTGCAAGTAGTTGGAATTATCCAATTTTTTTTGGAATATTTCATAATTAAATCAAACTACAGAGATTTGATTTTATTAGGTTTTTTTTTTAATATAATGAAATTAAAATAAATAGGTAGAATTGATTATACCCGCGTCTTTATACATATAAAATTGCCTTAATACCTTTTCGGTATATTTAGATCAAGAATTCCGTCATTTATATGTTCAATTTGTAGGTCAAGACAATTAATTTTTGATCTTTCTTCATCGTTCATCTCAAATTCCGCCATTAAAATAATTAGCAACTTAGTGAAGCTATTCAAACGTCCTAACAAATTCAAATCATCAACATAAACAACATCCCTCCGTCAAATATGATAATTCGTCGCTTTGAAATAAAAAAAATGGCTGGACTAATTTTGATCATTTTATCGTCGAATCCCTTCTTTCCACAAGGTACTCAGTTAAATCGATTTGTACCACACAGTGCATCCAGATCTGTTTTTAATCCATAAAATAACGTGGAGTTTAATTGAAGTATAAATTTCTAGATTTGTTTTTTGTTTTTTTTTGCTGCCAGGCAATTTTTAAAGCTTCAGGGATTTTTATTATGATTTCATTATCAAACGATTCATATAGGTATGCTGTTATTACATCCATAAGACGCATGCTCAGTCGTTCAACGACTGCTAGCAAAATTAAGAATCAGAAAGTAATTCCATCCATTACAGGAGAATAGTGGTCCTCTTCATCAACCTAATAACGGGTTTCGCTGAAGACATTATGCCACAAGTCTTGCTTTATATCGAGTAATTTCATTATTTTCATTTTGCTTGCGCACAAATATCCATTTGTATCTAACAGGTTGGACATCTTTTGGTATTTGGACTACAAGTCCAAAAATTTCTCTTTTTGATAGAGAGTTTAATTCTGATGTGATAGCTTCTTTCCATTTTGATCAATTACTTATATATCGACATTCATTAACAGATTTAGGTTCAGGATCCTCATTACTTCATGTAATGTCATTACTTCTAATAATGTCGGCATTACTTATAATTTGTTATCTTCTGGTAATGTTAGTAGCTACTACAAATGTGTTACTGACAACAATTTTATTTCTATTTCACATTTTTCTAATGTAATGAATTGAGATCTCATTATTATTTCCAAGTACCTATCCCTTTCAAGCGGAGTCCTCGTCAAAGGTTTCTTTTCAAGGAGATTTCCTTTTTAGGAGGGTCGGTCCTCTTAGGAGATTCTCTTCTAAGGGAACTTTATCTTTAGGAGGTTTCATAATGGGAATTTCATTTTCATGAGAAATAAGATTATGAATATCGAATGGATTATTCATCTATGTAACCTCTTATTTAGTGTTTACAAATTTCAATTTTCTCCTTTTAGGAGTTTTATGTTTCCCACCCAAAAGCCTTCCATGCTTAACTTGCGGTTTAGATTTATTAGCTAACTTTTGTCCTTCAAGAACATCAATTCGTGTTAAAATATTTGCGGCAGTTAGGAAGATTTAGTATGACCATTGGGATCTGCAAGAAAATCTTGTAACCTAATTTTGCAACTCCCCTTGCACTTTATTATATGCTGGACTTCAAATTTTCACGGTGATTTGTATCAAAACGATCTAAATGAGTTGAGCTACATGGCCTTCCAGGTTGATTGCATGTGTTTTTTAGACCATGATTTTTCCTCTCCTATGTGGAAATACTTGCTTCATTACATAAGAATTAGTTCCTTGAGAAAATAGTACGCATGAAATCAATTGAGAAAAATAATCTGATATCTTTTTAGTGGCTGACCCACAAGTGAATATTTCCCAATGATTCTTCGCATCATTACATCTTTAGGATGTATAAGATAATCATGTCAAAGATTAAATCACTTTTGGTTATTGCACTTCTGATGCAAGACCTTATATAATTTTACTGTTTTAATCTTTGTATAATACAAACTAGAAAATAAAGTTGACAATTTTTCTAAATTTTGTTTCTTCTAAAAATTACTGAAGTAATATTAAGAAATTGTTTACTACCTTTATTTGTAGTTTCAATGTGATATAATTGATTATCCCACTTATGGGGGCCATCCCTCTTCCAGGGGTTATCCCTCTTTTGGGGGATCATATCCTCACGTCTCGACACTAGTGATAATGTCAATTATGGCCACAAATATGCTCACGACTATACATGCAACCTCGTCATCGACCATGAACTGTGTTCATATTCACTTTAGGGAATATGGTCAAATTTTTGACCGAGGGATATTTCGGTCGACCAGGGTCTTTTGAACTACCTAGTTCGGTCGATCAGGTGGTCAAAATGTAAAGGGTTTCGGTCGACCAGGGCCTTGGTCAACTGTTGACCCAGGCATGGTTTCGATCAATTAGGCCAAAATGAATTGAATGTGCTAGTCGATCGAAACTGCACCATGTGTGCATTTCGGTCCAATCTTGAAGCATATAAACCCTATTCAAGTGCCTAACAAACAAATGTGTATATGTGTGTGTCCTAGGGTCACTTGGGGTCTAATTTGAAGACACCGAAAAAGTCTGGTGTCGGTCGACCGAAATACGCCCTAAGGTCATGCTAAGGTCATTTTGCATTATAATTTGATTTGAACTTACAAGATAAATCATGCATGTGTTGTATGTGCTTATTACAAATCAAATGTCCTAATTACTATTACAAACCAAATAGACCACTAAATATATTACAACTGAAAATACGAACTGGTCTTAAAGCTTTGAGCTTTCTTGTGCCATTGATGATATGCTAATATGAACTTGCATATGAGCTAAATATTTATTAAATACAGGAGTATTTGTCATTATCAAAACCGGGCGTGACCTATAAGGTCAACATTCTCCCCCTTTTTGATGATGACAAGTACAATTGACAAAATATAGGGTTAAGCCCAAGAAGGCTCCCCCTCACAAGATGCATCCAATGTATTCCCATTATTTTACCTCTTTCCATCTCCCCCTTTTGGCAACAGTAAAAAGGGTCATTGGAATTAAAATCCTAGGCAATGGGTGTTTAGTACATTTATACAAGAGTAATTTTGGAAAGAATTTTTAAAAAATTTTGGCAGAGTGCCGTTTGTAAATCAGACTTTCCAAAAGTAAACCTGGATAAATGTGACCTGTTTGAGTTTAAAATGTCCTAGCAATGTATCCACAACGACTCAAACAGTTCAGTATGGTCCAATGCAACAAATAAACTATCAATATGAGCATGAATTGGACAAGGTGTACACCATAGATGATAATCACTATAATCATGCAATAGATATATGTATAACATATGCACACAATCAACAAACAACTTTCACAAAGTCTGAAGCAAGAAGATAAGTCAACAATAGAATTAGTTGCAAGACTTGGAAAGTTTTCATAAAAGAGCTCCCTCTGAATTTATACAAGTTATGAAGCATTTAAGTTTAGGAAGCTTCTCTACTATGCATTAAGCCTAACTCACGTCTAATTTGTATGAACCCATCCTCGGGTAGTGGTTTAGTGAAAATACCAGCCCACTGTTCATTGGTGCATACAAACTCAAGAGCCACATCTCCTTTTTGCACATGATCACGAAGAAAATGATGTCTAATCTCGATATGTTTAGTTCGTGAATGTGAGATGGGATTTTTAGAGATGTTAATTGCACTAGTGTTATCACATTTAATCGGTATTGTTTCATAGTGCAATCCAAAATCTACAAGTTGTTGTTTCATATAGAGAGTTTGGGCATAACAACTTCCAGCCGCAATATATTCAGTTTCGGCTGTGGATAAGGCAACTGAGTTTTGTTTCTTAGAGAACCAAAAAATAAAAGATTGTCCTAAGTAATGACAAGTGCCGCTAATGCTTTTTCTATCAACCTTACTACCGGCAAAGTTAGCATCAGTGTAACTAACAATCTCAAAGGTAGTATGCTTAGGGTACCACAATCCTAACTCTATAGTCCTAACTAGATACCTAAAGATTTGTTTAACAGCTTTTAGATGAGATTCCTTTAGGGCAGCCTGAAATCTAGCACACATCCAAACGCTAAACATAATGTCAGGCCTACTAACAGTGAGATATAGGAGACTCTCAATCATGCCACGATATAATTTTACGTCAACAGGAATTCCTTGCTCATCTTTATCAAGTTTAATGGAAGAGTTCATAGGTGTACCAAGAATTTTACAATCTTCCATATTAAATTTCTTTAGCAAGTCCCTAATGTATTTAGATTGGCATATGAAAGTTCCATGATTAGCTTACTTAATTTGTATACCTAAGAAGAAACTAAGTTCACCCATCATGCTCATTAGGAATTCACTTTGCATGCATTTGGCAAACTCATTACACAACTCATCATTAGTTGCTCCAAAAATGATATCGTCCACATAAATCTGAACAAGGAGCATATCATCATTTTTGGATTTGATGAAGAGTGTAGTGTCAATTCTGCCACGGGTAAACCCATTTTCTAGTAGAAAACCACTACGCCTCTCATACCAAGCTCTAGGAGCTTGTTTCAACCCATACAAGGCTTTAGACAACCGGTAAACATGATTGGGATATTCATGATTCTCAAAACCGGGTGGTTCTTCTATGTATACCTCTTCATTAATGTAGTCATTTAGAAATGCGCTTTTAACATCAATTTGAAACAATTTAAAATTTTTAAAAGTGGCAAAGACAAGTAGCATACGAATGGCTTCTAATCTAGCAACAAGAGCATATGTTTCATCAAAGTCAATCCCTTCCTGTTGGTTATACCCTTGGGCAACTAGTCTAGCTTTGTTCCTAGTTACTACCCCATTCTCATCTTTCTTATTTCTATATACCCATTTAGTTCCAATGATGGTGTACTCATTAGGCCTAGGAACTAAGGTCCATACTTTACTTCTTTCAAATTGATTAAGCTCTTCTTGCATGGACATTACCCAAGACTCATCTTTTATGGCTTCTTTAATATTTTTAGGTTATTCTTGGGATAAGAAAGCGGAATGATTCACTATATTTCTCAAGGAGGATCTTGTGGCTACACCACTGGATGGTTTGCCTATGATTTGATCTATAGGATGACTTCTAATGTATTTCCAATCTCAAGGTAACTCCTGATTTCCATTTTCATTATCTTCAAGTGATTTTTCATTTGCTTCTTGATTTTCACTTGCATTGTTTTCAATAGACGTTTTCTCTAAGCATTTTCTAATATCAATATCATCTTCATCATCTTTATTAGAAAATGGATTAGACTCATTAAACACAACATGAATAGATTCAATCACAGTTAAAGTTCTTTTATTGAAAACCCTATATGCTTTACTATTAAGTGTATAGCCTAGGAAGATGTCTTCATCAGATTTAGAGTCAAATTTTCCTAGATGATCATTATCTCTAAGCACAAAGCATTTACAACCAAACACATGAAAATAGAAAATATTAGGCTTATGGTTGTTCCACAATTCATAAGGGGTTTTATTGATTGATGGTCTAATTAACACCTTATTCATAACATAGCATGCAGTATTAATAGCCTCAGTCCAAAAATATTTAGGTAAGTCATGCTCATTCAACATAGTTCTTCCCATTTCTTGCAGTGACCTATTCTTTCCTTCTACTACACCATTTTGTTGAGGTGTCATAGGTGCAGAGAAGTTATGTGATATGCCCTCTAAGTCACAATATTTTTCTATGCTTTCATTTTTGAATTTCGTGCCTATATCACTTCTTATGTGAGTAAATTTATATCTTTTTTCATTTTGAATTCTCTTGCAAAGTTTGGTGAATTGTTCACATGATTTATTCTTATGTGCAAGAAATAACACCCATGTGAATCTAGAAAAATCATCCACAATTACAAAAGCATAGGATTTACCACCAAGACTTTGCATAGAATTAGGTCCAAATAAATCTAGGTGAAGCAACTCCAAGGGTCTAGTAGTAGATATGAATTTCTTTTTCTTAAAACTAGATTTTATTTGCTTACCCATTTGACATGCATCACATATTTTATTCTTTACAACAGACATCTTAGGCAAGCCTTTAACTAGCTCTTTTCTAACAAGTTTAGATAGTAAATCCATGCTAGCATGTCCTAAATGCCTATGTCATAACCAACTAGCTTCATTTATAGTAGAAAAACATGTCACTTGTTGTGAAGCAAGATTTTCAAGAGAGGTAATATAAACATTTTCATGTCTATTAGCAGTAAAGAGCACTTTATGATCTGTTTTATTTTCTACTATGCATTTGTCATTTTCAAAAGATACTTTATATCCAATGTCACATAATTGACTTATGCTAAGTAGATTATGCTTTAGTCCATCAACCAACAAACATTTTCAATAGTAAGAGAGGAATCCTTACCAACCTTACCTACCCCGATGATGCGTCCTTTGGCATTGTCGCCAAATGTTATATAGCCTCCATTTTTGGGAACAATTGAAGTGAATTTTCCCTTGTCGCCGGTCATGTGTCGTGAGCATCCACTATCTAAGTACCACTGATCCTTGGAGGAGGACGATCTTAGGCATACCTGAAAAATAGGCTAAGTGACTGATGCTGGTCCCCAGATTTTGTTGGGTCCACGGGGGTTAGTAGCAGGATCTCCCTTAACTAACCATACCTTCCTAATTCTAACATGCTTATTCCTAAGTAAACAATCAAATTGAATGTGACCAATCTATTTACATTTGAAACATTTCAATCTACACATGGGTTCTTTAGGAGGTATATGGGATTTTGACTCATGTGTAAAATGTCTTAAGTAAAGATTAGGTCGTCTAACATTCTCAATTCCATTAAAACCAAGACCCTCTTTACTTAAGGAGTTTCTTTGGGAGCCAAATAATTTTTCAAAATTTTCTTTGCCCTTGGTGAATTTAAAAATAATTTTGGAGCTATCCTCCAATTTTCTCTCAAACTCAACAATAGTGGTATCCTTTTCTTTTAAAATAGAAGCATGAGAAGTTTTTGCCATATTAAAAAATTTTGACCAATTTTCACATTTCTTTTTCAACTCATTATTCTCTTTGGTCATTTTGCCTAACAATTTTGAAACACGAATATATTCAAATTGTAATTCTCTAAATGTAAGCATGCTGTCAGAATCACAATCATCAGATGAATAATAAGAAGATGATGAACTAGAAGACAATACCTCATCCTCGTGTGCCATCAAGCACAGATTACCGACCTCCGTATCACTATGATCTGAATCCGATTCGCTGCTGCTGAATTGGTCCCATGAAGTCCCAGCCTTCATGGCTTTCTTCCTTTTCTTAGCCTCCTTTGTCAGCAGTGGGCAGTCAGGTTTGATGTGCCCTACTTTGTTGCAGTTGTAGCATGTAGGAGCATTTGATTTTTCCTTTCTTTTACTGGACTCACCCTTCTCATTAGTGGAGTCTCTGTATTTTCTAAATGGCTTCCTGTTCTTCCTGAAAAATCTGCTAAACTTTTTGGTTAGCATGACCATTTCATCATCAGTGTCAGATTCACTATATTCACTAAATGTGTCATTAGATGCTTTCAGTGTAGTCACTTTCTTAGCCCTGTTATGCTCATTAATTCTTTCATTTATAGACAGTTCATAAGTGATCAAGGAACCTATCAGTTCGTCTAAGCTCATGGCCTTAAGGTCTCTACCCTCAGCAATGGTTGTAGCTTTGCCTTCCCAAACAGGAGGTAAGCCTCTAAAGATCTTTCTGATCATCTCATATGTGGGATATGTCTTTTCTAATGCATGCAGTGAGTTTATGATGTGTGTGAATCTAGTGTACATGCTCTGAATGGACTCACCTACATTCATTCTAAAGGCCTCATACTCACTGGTCAACATATCTATCCTACTATCTTTCACATCTCTAGTACCCTCATATGTGACCTCTAACTTATCCTATATTTCTTTTGCAGTAGAACATGCCATAATCCTGTTAAATTCATTTACATCAAGATTACAATATAAGATATTCATAGCAGTGGCATTAAGACTAACAGTTTTCATATCATCATCATCATATTCATCCTCAGTCTTAGGAACCCTAACTGCACCCTCAATTCGCATAGGGACATAGTTTCCCTTAGAGACAATCCTCCACACCTTCCAATCAGTATTCTGAAGGTAGAGAGGGGTGAATTGGTATTTTTTTTTTTTGAAATCTATCCCCTAGGTATTCCTCCTAACAACAGTATGTTCACAATTCTATAGTCAATCTAGTACAAGTAATATTAGAAATTAAATAAAGCAGTTTAATCAATTACACACACACACCAGAAAGCAGTAAAGAGAAAGGTGACACACAAATATGTTATTGAGGTTCGGCCAACTGCCTACGTCCCCGCCTTGGCTAACTAGCATAAGGATTATCACAATAACTTGCTCACTTAAACGAGTGGAGCGGCACCTATACAAACCAGGTCAAATTATCACAGGGCTGACCTCAACCTTAACTAGGTCAATTAGCACAAGGCTGACCTCAACTTTTACCAATCCTTACCGGACTGGATTACCGCCCCCTTAGGCCACTCCTGGAATCTCTCATATATACAATCAAAAGGTACAAAGTATAGGTGCTTTCATGTAAAGCAAATTTGTACCACAAATGCGCACAATATTACATACACCACAAATGATTTATTAATGTAAGCTCGGTGTGGTCTTAGTAGTTCAACTCTCAAAGATGTTTTCTATCAGTGTAGTGAGTACATGAGAGTATGAATAATAATCTGTGTATTTCAAAATATTCAATCAAACGTGTTCACACAGAATATCAAACAAGCCTCAAGTATCTCAATCATATGAATATGTATATGCTTGGATTGCAAGATATATGTAATATTTGTATTTCAGCAAATGATATAGATTTGAATGGATATTGCCACAAAGATTAATATAACACACACAAATATCTTTTCACAAATATATCAATATGAATACCACAAGATATTTAAGTACTTTTGAAAATATTTTTGCAAACCAAAACAAATACAACCTTCTTAAGTTATTGCAATGAGAATGCAACACTCGGAAGTTTTAACAAGTCTTCTTAGGATAGGCTTATTAGAAAAGCCTCTTAAGAATACTTGGGTTATGCTCTAGTTAGAAAAATCGATTCACACACTCACCAAATGAGAGAGCAACTAATAACACTCAAATACACTTACAAAGGATACTGAGATGAAGTAGGTAAGTTTGAGTGGATTTGGAAGTAGTATAAGCAGTAGAGAGAATTTAGCTTGAGAAAGAAGTATGATTTTTGGTTTTTGCTAATCACTCCTTAATTCTCCCAAATGAAAGAGTATATATAGACATACCAAAATATTTAACCGTTGGGGACCTATTAGGGATTGTTGAAAAAGTTTAATGACATTTTAAAAAATTTTTGTACAGGTATAACGACTGATCGATTGTGGCAGCTCAAATTTGGAGAACCGCCATTGCAATTTATAGACCTGCGGCCACCAGACGAAATTCCTCCAGAGCCTCCGCCAGACAATTGTGATGTTTTTCTTTTCGTTCTTGTCCTTTTATTTTATCTTATTTTATTTTTAGTTAGTTTTCAGGTTTATTTTCTCGTAGTTCGATCTTTGTTTTCCATTATTTCGCCACTCAGGTACGCCTTACTTTTCTCATGCACAGTATTTTCTATTTCCCCTATGCTTTCACATTGAGGACAATGTTCCACTTTAGTTGGGGGGGGGGATGAGCATTTGCATGTAACACAGTGCATGTACACGTACTGGGCTTTATATTTCAAAAACAAAAAAAAACAAAAAAAACAAAAAAATTAAAATAAAAAATAAAAAAGAAAGAGAGAAAGAAAGGAGGAGCACTGAAGGATTACATTGCATTATGCCATGCTTAACACTGACTCATACCTTTTGCATACTTGCGTATAACTTAAGAATGACACACTTGAGTCAATCATGCATAGTTTCTCTTTATATGACTTTATGACTCCATGAAGAATTGATTGGTAGTACATTCGTGTTAATTTGACTATATAATTTCCTGTATTTATACGGCATCTCACGAGACTGAATAAACACATTCACGTGATTCATTGCACTTAGGGTTTCCTGTGAGCACTGAGAGAGCACCCGTGGCGACTATGACACCTTGTGAGATATCCTTGAGCTATTTATCGTCCTTTTGAGCATCAATATCAAATTAGAGTTCACACAACTCAATTCTATTTTTTTGGATGATTCCTTGTACGCTAGTCTTTGTTTTTGATTTGCTAGCCTAGAGGTGACACCTAGTGGGGAGATAGAAACCTAGGTCTTGTAGCCTACTCAAAATGTGAAGGCTGAGCCATCCCTAGAGATAGACTTAAAACTCCTATTCGAGTTCAATTCCCATTGATGGTATGAAGATTACAAAAGAAGTGTTAATATTGTCCTTATTGCTCAAGAAAAGATAGAAAATAAAGAATAAGCAGAAAAAAGAATAAGTTACACTTGCGCATGAAATGAAAAGTCAATGCCGGCCCAAATACATATCACAAAAAGTCAAGGACGACACATATTTTCCACGTATGAAGATGCTTTAACCGGTTAATGCCTCAGATGTATTCACGACAAGTTTGTGAGTAAGTTGATCTAGGGTGGTCTCAGTTGGATATGGTGAGTAGGTGAGAAGATGCTAAGGTGAAGGACCCGACACCTCATAGATAGGCTAGATCCTTTCCAGACTAGTCCACTCCATATACTTAGCGTTTGTTCCTTTTTAATATGTGGGATGTTTGATCGCGACACTCCTTCTCACATATGATGAGTGAACCCATTTTCTTTGAGTGTTCTTGAGGGTATACCAGTTAGGCCGAGTCAAAGCGACCGTTCTATAGGTGTCCACTGGCGTCCTAGGTGTACTGAGTCACACACATCACACACACCTCGAGAGTTTACCTGTTTATACTCGAACTTATATGATTGCATTAACTCTGAATGTGCTACTGATTAACCTCATGTGAGAATCCTACTCTCAAATCACATATAAACGATGAAACTTGCATGGGTGACGTGTTTTAGAGTCGTGCGCATTGAATATGAACGAGCTTGTGTGAAATTCAGTTATGTTCTTGTATGTAAAATGGTAAACTATTGCCGCATGTGCATTGATTTCATGATTACTGGAGTATGTAATTGTAGATACCACCCTGAGATTCATTCACGTCATTTGCTAAAGACTAGCAAAACGTTAGTTGGGGGGTGTGATTACGCGTCAAAACTGCATAATTAGGCGTTTAACTCGGGCTTTACGGTTTATATTTTTAATTAAATGTCTAAAATTATCCAATATTTTAATAAAGTGCCAAAATCATCATTCTTGAACTTTATTACACTATTTATGAAGTTTTGGTAATTTTTTGTCGCAGCAAAATTCCCGGGAACCAAAACCAACACCTGTTCGTATTTTGTGCATAACTTTTCCGTTCAAGCTCCGATTGAGACGATTCAAATTTTTGAAAAAAGAGGAAAGGATCATCTACAACTTTCGTGTTTTGAGTTTTGTGAGATACGGGCTCCAAAAGAGAAAAATTTGCAACGAACAGAGAATTAAAAAAATGAAAAAAATCAAGTTGCCGGGTCAACACGTTGCAAACGGGTCGGGTTGTTCCATGCCGGGTCATAGTGCTTTTCCCCATCCCCTTTAAATCTTCTCTTTCTCCTTCTTCTTTGACAGGCAGCCCGGAGGGCTCTCCTCGACTCTTCTCTATTCATCTGCTCTGCCATATACTCTTCTCTTTCTTCTTCATCTTCTTCTTTACTCCTTCTTCTTTCTTACTTCTCTCTTCTTCCTAACTTTCTCTGTTTCTCCGGCCATTCTCTTCTCTCCCTCTTTCTTTCTCTCTTTATCTCTTAGCTTTTTTCCCTTTCTCCCTTGGTTCTTCCTCAGCCCTTCCAGCAGTCCTCTTGGCCAACACCAGCGGCAGCAAGTCTTCCTCTGCAACTTGCTGTAATTTTTCAGCATCCAGCTTCTACAGCAGAGGACAGCAACGTCTCCAGCAGAGGACAACAGCTTATCCAGCAGAGGCCAACACCAACCGAGCAGAGGACAGCAGCAACAGAGCACACCAGCTGCTGCAACCTGCTTCTCCAGCACAGGCAGCCCTCACGAGCACCATTGCTACCAACCTAAAATAGAGCAGCACTCTCTCTCTCTTTCTTATTCCCTTTTCCCTTTAATTACTCTCACCTTTAATTAGTCATTGTTAATTTTCAGTAGAACATCTATTTATGTTTTGAGTTTTCAAACTTTGTTGGATGATTCATAGTTAATTATCTTTAATTCCTTCTCTTCTCAAAGTGATATTAGTAATAGATTTATTTTTATTTTTATTTTTTTGTTTGTCTTGTTTGCTTGAAGTTTTTTTTTATCATTGATTAAGGTATAATTCGGTTTCTTGAAAAATAAAAAAAAATAAATAAATAAAAGAAAAGAAAAAAAAAATATCTTTCTTGGAAATTAAATTAGTTGTTTTCCTTAAGATTCAAAAATTCGTTGAGTTTTACTTAGTTTAAGATTAATTTTTTTAGTCCGTTTTTTTTTGTCTTTCCGTTATTGTTTAGCTGTTAGAGTTTTAACTTTTGTTATAATTATTGTTTGCGTAAAAAGGGGTTGGTGCTTGAGTAAAAAATTCATCTTTAGGTTTTTCTTTTTTGCATGTTTAAATTCCGGCTTCAAAGTTAACGTTTTTAATTAGTGCGTGTTTGATATCCCTTAGGTAGATTAGAGTTTCTATCTTTATTGTTTACTTTAATACCAGTTAGGTCTAGGGTTTTAATGCACGTGTTTGTTTAATTTATCAAAAGAAATCCCAACAATTTTGAAAAATCCGAATCTGAACTGAGTTCAGTACCTTTTTAATTTCGATTAGAAGAACGTAAATTTTGAGATTAAACGCATTCCCTGAGGAGACGATCTAGCCCTTGGGCTTAATATTACACGACGTAACTCCTATACTTGGGATAGCTTTCGAGCTGCTCATTTTTCGAGTGAGTCAAGTTTTTGGGTATTAAAGTGTTTTTCCTCCATTCATCTGGCATTTTCTTAGTTTTTACAATTGTATTAAATAAATTAGTTAACCATATAATTCCGTTATCACCCAAGCATTTCCAAACTTCAATTAGGATGTTATCTGGTCCCATAGCTTTCCCATTTTTCATATTTTTTAGTGCAAACTTAACTTCGTTAACTCTAATTTTGAAATAAACTTATATTTTTAGTCTTTTCCTCATTTGACAATTCTAAATTTAAGCCTTCTATTTGGTTTTCGTTAAACAACTTACTAAAGTAACTTCGTCATCTTTCTTTAATATCTTCGTCCTTAACCAAGACAAAATCATCCTCACTTTTTATATATTTTACATTTCCTAAGTCCTTGTTCTTCCTTTCTCTAGCTTTAGCAAGTTTAAATATATCTCTTTCCCCTTCTTTTGTACCTAATCTATCATACAAACTATTAAATGATCCATATTTAGCTTCACTAACGACCCTTTTTGCATCTTTTTTTGCCTCCTTATATTTTTCAAAGTTATCTCTGTTTCTATATTTTTGCCACGTTTTATACCAAATTCTTTTTGTTTTTATGATTTTTTGTACATCTTTATCCCACCACCAACTTTCTTTGCTATTTGAGAATCTTCCCCTTGATTCACCTAAAATCTCTTTTACTATCTTTTTAATAGAGCGAGCTAATCTATTCCAAAAAGTATTTGAATCTATCCCATCCTCTAAGGTCCAATCCCCATCTTTGATCATTTTATCTTTAAATTTTATTATATTTTCTCCTTTTAGGTTCCACCATCTAGTTCTCCTTCACTGGTTTATTTTATCCTTTTTCTTCCATTTTTTAATGCATATAGCTAACACTAAGACTCTATGTTGTGTGGTTAGACTTTCACCTGGAATAACTTTACAATTCTTGCATGATAAACGATCTACCCTCCTAGTTAAAAAAAAATCTATTTGACTTCTATTTTGTCCATTTTTAAAGGTTATTAAGTGTTCTTCTCTCTTTTTAAAGCAAGTATTCATTATACTAAAATCATATGACATAGAAAAGTCTAAGATCGTCTCCCTAGACTCATTTTTGTCTCCATATCCATATCCTCTATGTATCTTCTCATAATTTTTATTATCTTTTCCAACGTGTCCCTTCAGATCTCCTCCTATAAATATTTTCTTAGTCCCTGGTATGCCTTGTATAATACTATCCATTTCTTCCCAAAATTGTTTCTTAAGATTTTCTGTTAAGCCAACTTGAGGAGCATAAACACTAATGATATTTATTATCTCTTGTCCTAATACCATCTTGATTTTTATAATTCTATCCCTTACTCTAGTTATATCCACAACGCTATCTTTTAAGTTTTTGTCTATAATAATGCCTACTCCATTCTTATATTTTTCTTTTCTAGTGTACCAAAATTTAAATCCTGATTTATCGATTTCTCTAGCTTTCTCCCCCACCCACTTAGTTTCTTGAAGGCAAATTATATTAATTCTTCTTCTAATTATTGTATCTACAATTTCCATGCTTTTACCCGTAAGTGTCCCTATATTCCAAGTTGCTAATCTAATCCTAGTTTCCTAAACTAACGTCTTTACCTGCCCACGTCCAGAATGATGCAGGAACTCTCGCATATTTGACACCGTACTCGGGCGCCGACATGGCACGTCGCTTCGGGGCGATGACCTAGCCCACCCTCGCCCACTTTTTGCTACACCTGGGTGGTTCAAGTGCAACATGTCGCTTGTAAGGGACGCCCCAGCAAATATTCGGTAAGGATTCATATCATAGTGATCTGACAAATTTTACGTTGGTTGTCAGCTACCTAACGCAACCCTCCTCCTTAATAAGTCGCCCACTCCATGCACCTTCTACACACCATCATACATACATGTATGAGGATGATCATAACTTTTACGCGATCTTGTAGGAATGCGATATTTCAATCTAAAATAATATTTCTCAATTTCATTGCATTTGGATGGATTTGACATCAATGACATATGATATACAATTATTGTCATTTGATGTCATTAGAACAAATTTAATTTTACTTATGTTTGACATGTAAATAAATTAACAATAAGACAATTTGTAAAAACAAAATGTAAAAGCTGAAATAAAATGGAAATAATAATATAATATTAATTCCACCCTTCTGGGCACTTAAATATATTTTTTTAGGAATATTATTTTAGTTTTCTCAATTTGTACTCTTCAGGAGTATGATTCAAATTTACAATATTAAATTGGATAATAATTTACCACCTCTTTCAAAGGTTAAATATATTACCTCATTTGTAGGATAAACGTTTCACTTCTTCACGAAGTCGATTTGAATATCTTTTCGGGAGGTTAAAAATATACCCTTATCAAGAGATAAATATTTAATATTTTTTCTAAAGATTAAATATATAGATGAGAAATTTAAATATATAACATCTCTTATGGAGATTAAATATATATATACAAGAGATTTAAATATATTGTCTCTTTAGGAGGCGAATCTTATCATCTCTTTTAAAAAATAAATATATATAATCTCTTCAGGATGACTATTTTACCATCTCTTATGGAAATTGGTAATTTATATACATATATATATATATATATATATAGGCGGTATATAAATAAAACCGACCATTAAGGCAGTATATAGAATTATATCAATCAGTTAGAGTCTCGTAAATTAAATAAGAATTAAAGAAATATTTTAATTGGTTTAGACTATCATAAATTGAATAAAAATTAAAGAAATATGTTAGTTGGTTAGAGTTTTGTGCTGATAATGTGTTATAAAATGATGTAATAATTAATAATAAAATAAATAGAGGTGAGCAAAAAAATAAACGAAGACGAGACCAAAATTTACGTGGTTCGGCTATGCCTACTCAACGAGCGGATGAGATCAAAACTTCACTATCAAGGGCAGAATTACAAGATGATTTGGAGCTGACCTTATACAAAATATCGGAATTGATCTTGTACAAGATATACTTATTTTCTTTATCTCTCATCTTCTTTCTATATAACCTACTTACTTCAAGCATGCAATGTGTATACAAGCATGCAAAGATGTGTCTTCCAAATGTAAGAGGTAGGATCCCTATTTATAGGACAATATGGATAATATGACATTTATTAGGGTGAAAAATCGAAGTAGTGGAAGATGGGATGTTGGAAGATGAAGTGTCATACACTTTATTAGTACAAACATGAGTTAGGTTCATATGAAATATATGGGGCGGATTTATAGTTGACATGAATTGTGAAGTGCTTTGATCTAACATAGAAGTCAATTTCTAAATTCCATTTTTACTGCAATAATTTCTTTGAACACGGTGTGATAATGCTTCTGGGAACTTTGAATTCTCCACTTGCGTGTCCACAATAGGATTTTTTGTTGTCCTTATTTTCAAGCAGTAAAGCACCCCAATAATGGTCACTCGTGTCTGACTGAAGGATAAGATTTCCTGTGGATGGAATAGTCAGAGACGGTGGATTCTTCGTAGCTTTCTTAAGGTTTCTGACAACATGTGTCTGGTCAGGGAACCATGGGGGTGGTTTCTTTTTCAACAGCTGTGACAGGGAACTGGTGAATTGACTTGTATGTAGGATAAAGTCTCTGATGTAATTAATGATGCCAAGAAATTGCTATATTTCTTTGACCGAAAGATTATCATCAGGAAATTGTGATAATTGCTCAACAGGGTGAGGACTTGGACAGATGGTCCCGTGAAATATTTTCATTCCTAAGAAATCAATTTCATGTTGTCCAGTTATGCTTTTCTTTTCTGACAGCATTATCCCGAATTGTGAGGCCAACTGGTGAAAATGTTCAAGGAGGTGATAATGATCTGTATGACTTTGGAAAATAATAGGATATCATCAATGTAGATCAAAGTACTGTGCAAGATAGGATTGAGAATCCTGATCATTGCCGTTTGAAACAGTGATGGTGCAATCTTCAGTCCAAAGGGTAAAACAGACCATTGAAACTGTTCATTTGGAATACAGAAAGCTGTTTTGAATCTATCATCCGGATGAATTCCAAGTTGTCAAAATGCTCCTTTTAGATCAAACTAAGAAAATATCATGGTTTCGGCAAGATGGATGAACTGAGTTTTGGCCTTTGGAATAGAGAATTTATCATTCCTAATGAACACATTATGCAAATTGTTATGAAATATTGGGCGATGCTCCATGTCCCAATGAGCCTGCACCATATATATACAATTTGCATAATATTATTATATAGTTGCACATTGCATACACATAGGGTCCCAAGTTTTAGTCAGCGCTCATATATATATATAGGGTGCAGGCTCATTGGACATGGAGCATCGCCCTATATTTCATAACAATTTGCATAATATTATTATATAGTTGCACATTGCATACACGTAAGGTCCCAAGTTTTAGCCAGCGCTCAGCTGATGTTTGCCGAGTTTTTTCTCGTTTTATTATTAAAAAGAAATAAAATATTAAATAATACTTTTATTGAGAAAAAATTTCTCAAACTAATGCTCACGTAATCTCGCAGCTTGATGCTGCGAGATTTAAACTGATGGGCCATTGGGAAGGTGACGCGTGGCACGGATGTGAGCAAATCTCGCAGCTTGGTGCTGCGAGATTTAAAGCGACCAACGAGTGGGAAGGTGACGCGTGGCAAGAGCTCAGTAAATCTCACAGCACCAAACTGCGAGATTTAAAATTCCAGCAGTTGGGAAGGCGACGCGTGGCAGAAATATCGCAGCACCAAGCTGCGAGATTTGGCTCTGAAATGGCGCAGCGTTGTGGCACGTGGAGAATCTCGTAGGTCTATCCTACGAGATTTGCTTCGTCTGCCCATTTCCCTCCCGAGCGCTCAGAACTGTTTGCAAAGGGAGATTGCAGAGAGTGCAAAGAGAACAGGAGATTGCAGGTGACCGTTCGGTTGAGCTTGCAAGTGACCATTCGAAGGCGAGGCTATTTAAATGAGAAAATGGGGTAGGTATTTTTTATTTAGCAAAAACGTGAATCATTGAGCTTCCTTGTTTTACTTACTGATTTGAATTTGTTGCATTAAGTTGGATTTGTTTCATAAGTTGGTTTTGGATTTTTTCGGTTCATAACTGCATCTGGACGAAGGTTAGTTTTTATTTATTTGTTTTTTTATATTTTTTATTTCATGTCCTGCCTATTGAATTAAGTTTCTAATTTGTTTTAATTTTACAATATTAACTAAATAAGTTGCAGGGAGAGGCAGACTCAATTAATAAAATCACTTTACATGCTTGCAAGTGAATTTTAATGGTTTCATTACTAGTTGCAAAAGAAATTTTAAAAATTTCAACTTATTTTTTTAGTTGTATTAAAAAGGTGAAAAACTAAAGAGTTTGTTTAGTTACAATTTTATTTTATTTTTTATTTTTAATTTTAAAATAATATTAAAAAAACTTTTTAAAATTTTTTAAAAATTTGTATAAGATAATATTTGGGATCATAAATCTAGACATGTGTGGATTGGAAAGAAATTTAATACAAATTTTATTATTTTTATCAAAATTAATACAGACATGTAACATTTGAATTAAAATTGTTTTCCATGTAAATTAGAAAAATGAAAAAAAGTTATATTTTTCTGATTATTTCAAAAATTGAAAATAGAAAATAAAATTGTTTCTGCAGTCATATAGTTTTAAAACATTTTATTGTTTTAAGTTTTCTGCATACAAATGTTTTAAACTGAAAAATTACTCTTTTTTTTTTGTAATTTTATAACAAATACCTAAAATAAAAATAAAAATTATTTTTCACAACTAAGCAAGTATTCAAAGTTTATTATGATTATCTAATTTTGATTGCTCACTAATGGAATCGATCCTAAATTTAATCCACACCATTTAATTGAATGCTCACTTTATTTTTTTAGTTGTATCTAGGGGACATGTGAAATTACATAAACCTCACAAACTTTGATAAAACAATCAAGAACAACCTCCTTCCTAGTGACACAAAAAATTGTTGAAGCTTAATAAGGATACTGAATGAAGAGGTGGGTCTTTATTTATTTATTTATTTTTTATCTTTAATAAAATTGATCTTTTTATATAGACATGGAGAAGGAACATAATAAGGTTATGAAGTTATATAAGAGGATAGGATCATCAGTCATTGTACGATTGTCATTTCATGAATTAGAGTTCTTCACATGAACTTTTTTTCTTCATCAGCATACATGAGCTAGAAAGAAGACTCACTTAAAAAGCATACTATTTTGTCTTGTAGTTTACTCAAAGACTCATTATGCTTCTGAACGCCATCTGTCATCCTTGTATTATCTAGATTATGTGTTAAACCTTCCCAAAAGTTATCATTAGCTTCATGATCACAATTCTCTATTTCCTCATTAGCTTCCTTGATTCAAAATTTTAAACTTTAAATTTAAATTTAAAAGAATTTAAATAAGTCATCATAAAAATATTCAATAGAGTATATTGTAAATAGCTTGATTTATTCGCAAATATGATCAAATAAAATTTTCATCAAATAGTAGTATATATTTTATATACTAAGGTGATATTTAATTTGCACAATCATTCTAAATTTAACTTGCACAATCAAATATAGTCCATCTCATTTAAAAAATTAAAGTCCAACTATTTATATTCATTTAATTTACTTTGAAAAATAAATAATGAGTCGCAACATTTATTAGAAAATTTTGAGATTTTATAGTACTAGGGTGAGAAAACAATTTAAGAAATAAACAAAACAAATTACTTGGATATTTTATCTTATGACACAATATTACGTTACGTATGAAGATTGTTGGTACTTAGGTGATAAAGTGAATGGGTGAAAATTAGTTATTTAGTTTACAATAACCAAAATAATTGTATGTTATGTGTCCAATAACCAAAATAATTGTATGTTATGTGTTCAAATAATTGTAAATCGAGTGACATATTGATTTGAATGCCTCCTGCATGACTGATGCAGTGATGTTGCATGCTGGTAGATATTATAGGTTCTCGCATGCTCAAACTATGTTATTACATTGTCTGCAAATGTTTCAGGGTCATTGTAAAAATGGGTAAATGTTCAAATTATAGACGACATGCTACCGAAATTTCGGTAGGACTTTTCCTAGAAAAGTCATAAATGCATGCAAAAATAATTTTGAAGTGATGAGTGAAACATTTAGGGAAGATTGCATGCGCATTAACATAGTGAAAATAATTCTTGATTACTATTGACTTAGCATATCACTTATACATACAATTGTTGTTTTGCGTAGGTCTTTTATCTTTCTCGATCGTTGATTTAAATGGCAAGAAGTTCAAGTAGTACTCTGGTGAGGGTATTGTTGTACATAGGGGGTCACATTATAACCAGAAAAACCGGTGTTAGTTATAGTATTCCGCCAGTTCGATCTATTCGAATTGGCCATAGGTGTAAATTAACTAAATTGTATACGAAGATATACAAGTATTTGCATATTGATCCAAATCAATATGCATTGCGGGTAACCGCAAGATACTTGATTCAAGGGCATCATGATACAGTCCTCTACGAGGCTGTTCCCGTAACTGATGATTATGGTTTGCGCATTGTGTTGGATGCACACTGCGTAGGAACGACATATTTGACTGTGCAATTATATGTCGAAAACATTCCTTACATGGGTGTCGCCGCGAATGGGCAGCCGGGAACGTCTATTGAGCATGTGGTTAAAGCGGAGGAAGAAGATGCAGAGCCATACACAAGTACAGATGTTGGTGGGATGCCTGTTGTGGATATGAACGAATGTCTGGGATTGTCGTTCGAGCCGCACACATACGAAGGACCCATTAGTGACACGGATGAACATGGTGTTTGCAAAGAAGTTCTAGCAGAACAACCAGGATCATTGTTCGCCATTGCGAACAACACGTTAGACTAGGGGATGAACATCACGAATGATGTTCATTTACAAGATGACACATACGAGTAGGAAATTGGTGAAGGGACGAACGAGTTCCCCGATGATGTTGACCCACCCCCCATGAAACGAATGATGCCACGTATAACGCCGAGTTAATGGACGAACCTCCTATGTATGGTGTAATTGACGTAGATGCTGCAGATTTGTTACATGGTGAGGAGCTACGGGTAACTCGTTGGGATGAATCGTTATAGCTGAGTAAAGGGATGGTATTCGGGTCGAAAGATCAGTTGATAGCTGCTGTGCGAATATACGACGCTCGAACGCACCATGACTTCCACGTTGTGTAGTCGACCCCACTATTATAGGTTGTTAGGTGTAGAACTCTGATTATAGTTGGAGAGTGCGTGCGATGTATCGTCAGAAACACTGATTTTTCAAAATTACTTAATATGGTGGTCTGCACACATGCTTGAACGAACTTCTCTCACAAGACCGTAACCAAATCACGTCATCCCTCATTGTTAGGGAGATCGTGAATATGATAAGGGGTGATGCGTTGACATCAATCGCTACATTAAAGGAGTTCATAGATCATCGTTTCGGCTATTCCATCTCATATAAGAAGGTTTGGTTAGACAAACAGAAGGCAAATGCCCAAGTATTCGGCAATTGGGAGATGTCTTATCAGACTTTGCCTAGGTGGATGGAAGCAATGTGCGCATATAATCTTGGTACTGTTGTCAAGTGGAGGTGGACTCCTATACCAGGTAGTGATCAGACCGCAACATTTATATCAGTATTTTGGGCATTCGCAGCATCTATTCAGGGTTTTTCTCAGTCCTCTCTTGTCGTATGTGTAGATGGGACACAATTGTATGGTAAGTACAAGGGAAAACTCCTTATTGCGACGTGCCCGGATGCAAATAGGCAAATATTTCCCCTTGCATTCGCTATTGTGCAAGAGGAAAGTTTGGACACATGAAATTGGTTTCTGTGTTGTTTTCGTTCCATTACCGACAGAGACGACATTTGCCTTATATCAAATAGGCATCCAGGGATCCTCGCTACAATGCATTGCAATCCCGATTGACAACCACCACGTGCCCACCACCGATTCTGCCTTCGACACGTGGTTAGCAACTTTAGCACTAAAGTGCACAGTGTCAATCTTAAGTGAATGGCTGAGTGAGCGGGAAGGGAGTATCAGGTAAGAAAGTTTAACATGTGGATGAAGAGGATATTCGACGAGGGTGGGGAACCCGCGAAGACTTTTTTGATCAGATCCCTCATCATATGTGGATTCAGTGCCACGATGGTGGCAGAAGGTATGGGCACATGACGACTAACCTCGTCGAATGTTTCAACGCCGTCCTGAAGGGCGCTCGTAACCTCCCAATCACTGCCCTTGTGCAACTGACATTTTATCGCGTTGCACATTATTTCAACAGCCGACGGGAGGCTGCTCGTAACGCAATATCGGGAGGAAATGCATTCACTCCTTATATATTGCTAGCGATGGAAAGAATGAAGTTGAAGGCTACCGGACATCACGTGACGACATTCAACTGGTCTAGGGGTGCTTTTAGCATCATGACGGCACAGTTGGGACCTCATAAAGGAAATAACATGCAAACCCTATGCATTTAGGATACGCATGAATGCTCGTGTGGGAAGTGGCAAGCGTTACACTTTCCATGCTCCCACCTTCTCGCTGCAAGTGCGAAGACGCGACTGAATGCTATGCAGTACGTTGAGTCATGTTCGAGCACCGCCGAATACTATGCGACATATGCAGTGGATTTTCATCCGATTATACACGAGGCGTACTAGCCAGCATCATCGTTGCCGACTATACAGGCAAATCCAGCGTATGCTCGACATAAAGGTCGGCCTAGGAGCTCCCGTATACATAATGAAATGGATGCAAGGGAAGGTAGGAAGAGGAGCATGTGCAGTATATGTCATCAAGAAAGACATAATCGCACAAGGTGTTCGAGAAGGACCCAACCCGGGGATGCAGCTGGACTGTCGCATTGATTTCATAGGCAGTTTGGGACTCATTTAGACCTTTCTTCTTTTGTATATACTTATTCTAATGCGATGATGCATTTTACAGGATTGATCCAGGACCGTCTGATCCGAGGGTATTGACGATGGGCGATGATCATAGGGCCAGCCGAGCGTGGGCTGATGGGCACACCTACTCCTTGTTCTACTGAGGGGGCACGCAGTTTGCGGAGCACTGGTTGGAGGAAGACCCCCACATCGTTCGCCTAATACGTGATGCGGGATTTTATGGCATTTATCGGATTGCCCATATCCAACTCGATTGGCATCTCATCACAGCTTTGGTGGAGTGATGGAGACCCGAGATGCACACATTCCACCTACGTCATGGCGAGGCGACCGTCACACTACAGGACATTGCTATCTTGTTCGGGTTGCCGATTGATGGGTAAGCCGTGATCGGTCGCACTTCTGGATCAGTGGAGGGACCTACAGACCGTCAGGGACGACTCGCCCTGCGTACTATGTGCGAGCATTTGTTAGGGGTGGTTCCACCTGACAGTGAGTTAGTTGGTGCACGCATCCATATGCGGTTCCTGGAGGGGGATGCATTTCGTCAGTTCCCAGCAGATGCAGATGCACGGATGATAGCATGCCACGCACGAGCCCACTTGTTGCGTTTGATCTGTGGGGTGATATTTTCTGATGTTTCGGGCAGCTATACGCATCTGATGTTCCTTTCACTCCTTGAGGACTTTGGAGCATGTCACTCGTACAGTTGGGGGTCGCTACTTTGGTGTGGCTATACAGGGAGATGTGTCACTCCGCTCACCACTCGAAGACACAGATTGCGGGCCCTCTTCGCCTACTCCAAGTTTGGGTCTAGGAGAGATTTCCTTCCTTCGCGCCTACGCAGCGAGGTTTCTTGCAGATTCAGAGGGTTCAGGATGATCGTCCGATTGATCCACTCCTACTCGCATACTGGTTAGTACCAACTTCATCTATCCCTCCTTATTCACTCTATAAGTACTTCGAATACTAATTCGTAATACGTACTAATCATTGCATTCGGAAACATATGTTTCATCTTATACAAATGGAGGGACGACTTGAGGGCATCGATGGTTGCGCTTCACATATTGCCCTGGTACAAGTTTGAGTTGGACATTCACCGGGAGCATGAGGTATAAACCAATTAAAGTATAGCACATGGTATTATTTCTTTCTTTCAGTTATTTATAGTTCGCTTAAATTTTGTATGTCTAAGTGCAGTTTCTATGGATGCCCTAGATGACTGAGATTCTAGATGACCTGCCGCCTGACTATACAGACGGGAGTGACTTGTGGGTAGCTTGAGTGCCACTCATATGCTTTCATATTATTAAGTGGTATCTCCCCGATCGAGTCATGCGACAGTTTGGGTATCGACAGGGCATTCCCGCTCGATTTCTAATGTCGGGGGTAGATATTGTTGGGGATGACCTCCACGGCATGGATGGGCGCGGTCGAGGGGTCACAGACTGGTTGACTACGCACGTGATATTCGTCACTGTGTGGGAGCATCGGCGAGACTACATCATACCAGGAGTGGTAGAGGACGGTCTGATGCGTCTAGATGACCCATACTTCACTTGGTATAAGTCTATCACATGTCGCTTCATTGACAGGATTGCTGCTGTATATTTGAGCCTCATAAGAAGACTTTAACCCACAACTCATTTTATTATGTATACATTATGATTTGCATGCGTTAATCAAATATTTTCATATCCTGCAGGTTGACATAGTCATTGAGGCAGATCAAGTCTCGTCTGATCCTGCGATCCACAAATTGATGAGTGCTGCACTGAACCTCGTCCACGAGGACAGTCGATAGATCCCAGCACGAGGAGGTCGACCTGATGTACCAGCACAAGGAGGTTGACCAACTCCAGTATGAGGAGGATGACATGCCTCCTCTAGTCGTCCAGTGACTCCTATCTCCTTGCCACCGGTTGTACAGGCAGAGTACGTGTTCGGCCCGTCAGCACCTTATGCGCCTTCCACTGCAGCTGATATTGCTGAACCGTCGAGTAGACTGGCTGACGTCCCATCCGACTCTGCTGCTACCCCATCGATGTCATTTTTATTGGACGATCTTTTTGATGGGGAGGAGGTTCATGCACCCGCTATGCCTCCTCGTTCTCGTCCCGAGATATCGTATCAGTTCTCATCGTGTGCGCTTCATATGGATGATGATTATGCAGTACCTCTTGGCGGAGAGGATCCACATCAAGGAGGACGGGATAGGACACCTGATGCTGCTGACCAGCAAGGAGAGGGCAGACGCAGACGGCAGCCACCACGACCCCAGAGACGACCTCGCTGCGGCACGGAGTAGTTTACCATTATTTTCATTGCATTTGATTTGTATTTATATCATTGATTGTTTTGATTTCATTTGTATAGTATTGATTTTTTTTTCTTTTGTATATATCATTGATTATTTTCATTTCACTAGTATAATATTTGATTATTTTAATTTCATTTGTATAGTCATGTGTCTTGTGCACACTTCATACTCTTGAAGTTTATTTATATAATTTTTCAAATTAAATTGAGATGAATAAAATAACTTTTATTTAACTAAACAGTGAAAGATTCGACCTTTGCTCCAAAGAATTAAATACTGTCAAATATAAAAATGACACATAACAGTTATATATATGTTGCAACATGCAAAGTGCAGAAGCCTTCACCCAAAATGACAATGGATAACAAATTTTTGTTATTTTAAGTTTGAATGGTATCGCAACATCTACAAGTGTTTGAGATTGCTGGAGGTCATAATAATCACTTTAATTTCATAAAATCGGTACCACCCTATTATTTTACTAAGTGTATTTAGATCACTTAATTACTACTTGTTGATTGGTTTGTACACTAATTATAAATTCATTTTTAATTTATCTTGACAGTATTAAACAAATAATAATGTGATCTTTTTATGAGTTTATGACAAATAATATATAAAAAAATTATTTTCAAAATAATAAGAGTATGAGTTATGAAATTACTTATGATTATTTTTTTTGAAAATTTTTATAATGAACTTAACATTTTTAAATTTGATTAACTAGTTTATTCTGGCATGAATTTGAACCTAGAGATTTTAATTTGAATATTGAACAAAAAATTGAATATTGAAGATATGATTGCCTAGTTAAATTCATTCTTGAAATTCAATAATTTTTTAGTGCAAAATTCGTATCACTAAAATTTGTATGGTATTTGGTTAATGGATTTTACTCTTGGTGATGTATTTAGTGTCGTGGGCCGTCAAAGCAAGATTACTTGTGTATTAAAAAAAAATTAGAAAGATGCAATGAGCGTGAGATTATAGGTTGAATTTTTGAGCTACTAGAAGTTTTATGGGTTTATGAACAAAAGATTGACAATAGTTTGTGAGCTTGTACATCAGCGAGAGGGAAAGAGTAAAATGCGAAGGAACTGCAACATGTATGTTCCGTATACATACATAACTTTTACTTGTGTGCTTGTGAATCTGTATGAGTTTACATAATGTTTTTGTTGTTGTGGTTGCTTGAGGTGTTGTAGTATTGATTTTGTTGAATCCTTCACCCTAATATTGATCAAGAAATGCACGATGTATACAAGCATGAAACTTGCTAGCATCTTGCTTAGTGTGCATTTTGTCTTATTTTGTGAGTGTATGAATGTGAGGGGTCTATTGTTTCGGTACAAATGCAACAGTATGATTCAAAATTTTGGGTTCATTTTGGGGAAAAACTTGTTTTGATATAAAGCTTGATTTTATGATTTGGTTACTAAAATTTAGTTGTGTAATTTATAGTACATGTAATAGATTGTAATAGCTTTATTTTGATTATAGGATTTATTTTCTAACTGTTATAGCCGATAATCATATTTATTCCACAATTGCTTCCCTGCATGCATAACAGATGCTATACTAGGCGTTCATGATAGAATAAATTATATAAAAAATTTATGAAAATTTTTGAAAAATAAATTTATAATTGCCTTTATGTATGTGTTCCCATCCACACCTTCAACAAACCAACATAACTAAAACTGGTCCCAAAAATGGGAGATCATATCGTGAACTTGTTCTAAATGAATCTAATTAGAAAAAATAAAAGGGGCGGCCTCACAACATTACAGGAGGCAATGTCACTCTAAGCTAGCTAACCAAACCAATCTTCTCTCCTCAGACATTGCCATAAACATCTTCCTCCAATCTACATCTTTGAACATCTTTAATTGCCTTTATGTATGTGTTCCCATCCACACCTTCAATAGATTCCAAACACTTGACACAATTGGTAATTGTGAATGTGCTAGACTGAGGAGATGCCTCAAGGATGCTCAAGGTTGGGGTCCTCGTGTTTGTAACTTCAACCCATTCCTTCAAAGTTTCACCTGTCTTTGTTGTCCTTGCTTCCCTCTTTCCCCGAACATGGCTTGTCAGAGTGGGAGATCGTTCCCACCGTCTCTGTACACTTTGCAAGGGATAATCTTTAGCATCGCTGCTCTTACACGAGAAAGCGGATGGGGTAGCATTTGTTGATGCATCTTCCATTTCTAATTTGTCTTCGTCATCCATGAAATACGGAGCTAATGGGGATGCATATTTGAATTTTGCTGCAGGGTCACCAAATATGATTCCCAACTCAATGTACATGGGGCATCCTTTCTTGCAGAATCTCTTTGCACCTTTATTCTATCATGTATGCAAAAATTATATTTGTTGTGTTATAAAAATTTTCAAAAAAAAATAATTGTAAGTTCATTATAATGTGTTTAATTGTTAATTTTAAAATATTACATCCAATAAACATTTTGCAGCATTATAATTACTAGAAATTTTATTTTTTCCAATTATATTTTTAAAAAATTTTGATATAATACAAATTATTTTGTCATACTTATGTAATTAGTTGACCTAAAGCATGAAAGCAGTCAATTCGAAATTTTTGTTTGGTCCCTAATCCACTTATTTGATTTTAATAATTATATTAATCATATATATTTTTACTAAATTAATGTCATTTTAAAAATATTTAAATTTAAATTTGTAAATAAACAGAGCTTAAATCTCGTAGGATAGAACTGTGAGATTCTTCACGTGGCGTACATTTCAGAGACAAATCTCGCAACTTGGTGCTGTGAGATTTCGCCACGCGTCACCTTCCCGCTCGTTGGTCGCTTTAAATCTCACAACTTGGAGTTGCGAGATTTGCTCACTTCTGTACCATGTGTCACCTTCCCAGTGGCTTATTAGTTTAAATCATCTTCCCATTCGCTGGTCGCTTTAAATCTCGCAGTACCAAACTGCGAGATTTGCTCACCTTCGTGTCACGCGTTACCTTCCTAGTGACCCATCAGTTTAAATCTCACACAATCAAACCGTGAGATGATGTGAACATTAGTTTGGAAAATTTTTTTCCTATTATTTAATATTTTATTTCTTTTTAATAATAAAACGGGAAAAAACTCGATGTTTGCCGCCTTGGTTCCACGCCACGAATCTGATTCACGTAGTTCTCTGTTCTGAGTTTTCACACAAGACGGAACAACTCCCTCCTCGATTCATTTACGAGTGCCTCAGTTCCTTTTCACAAATCCAACGTCAGAGGGAAGCTCAGAGTTAGAGGGAAGCTCAGAGCTTGGCGTCTTCGAATTGTTTTCCTCCTCCTTGAAAACCAACAATCCCCACAAGGACATTGCCAATTTATTGAAAGCTTACTTCTGCACTTACTCATCTGCAAAATCTTCTCTCTCCCCCCCCCCCCCCAACATCGTCGTTGATTGAAAGAGAGAGGGAGAGGGATGGTGGGTTCAACTTCAAGCCAGACCTTGCCTTCTTGGATGGGCGCAGCAGCATCAAGGGTAGATTCTGAAGGGAACATTTCGTCTTCGTCGGGGACGGCGGTTAAGGAAGGTAGAGAGGATACTTCGCAGCAGCAACATCGCCATTCTAACTCCCTCTCGTCTTCGTCCAATGGCAATTTGAATTTTGGAGAAAGAGCTTTGTCTGCAGCGGGTGCCGCCTTCTTCTCGGCCATCCTCGTTAACCCTCTCGACGTTGCCAAGGTGTCGTCCTTTCACCACCTTTTTTTTTCTTTGCATGATTATCGTGTGATTTCTTTCATTTAATGAGACACCCATTTGAATAAGGGCACAATTTTTATATTCCAGAGGTTGTTGTTTGCTTTATTTTAAGATGCCATTTTTTAAATTCTTCATGTTAAATTGACTGTGTTAGCTAATTTGATTCTACTTTGGTACTCTATGTCGATTGCAAATGAAAATGGAACTCAGTTCACTTGCAGATGAATTCTGAAGTGGAGTTCAATTGCATATGAATTCCGGTATCTGGTGTGCTACATATGAAATTGTGTGGTCCAACTTTTCTCATGTATTGAAAAATGAGTTGCTAGTAAAAAAAGCCTTTTAATTTTTAATAAAAAAAGAAGAGATTTCACTGATAAGAGTAGAATTTACACAAAGACTTCTTCCATCAAAATCTGGAAAAATCCAGAAGAAATAAACTAAAAAAAACAAAACTGGAAAAAACATAATAATCAGGGCAGAATATTCTTCCATTCTTGCTGAACTTCCGAAAAATTAACTCCCTTGTAGCAACCGAAACCAACACACCATAAAGAAGCCAGGTAGTGAACCTTCTCCCAAACCAGCTGCCAATTCAATTTTCTACCTGAAAAAATTTATGCATTATGCTCCAACGATAATCCCCACAACAGCGCAAAATACCACATTTCCAAAGTGCAACCCTCTCCTCCCTTCTACCTAACCCCTCAAAAGAAATAGAAAATTTGTGTAATTTATTTGGAACTCATATTAGTTTTAAGAGTATTTGCAATAGGAGGATTCAATTCCTTGATCTATTGCTAAGGTTTCAATTCCCTGATTTACCATGAGAAAGAATTCAATTAGGGAGTTGTAGGTGGACAGGGGGGGGGGGGTGATTATATCGGATACTATTAGGATTGCCTCTGAGATAACTGATTTCTATCACAACTTGTTTTCCGAGGAGGATGAGAGTAGACTGATGGCAGAAGGGTTGGAGTGGGCTCTTTTATCTGTCCACAAGATAGCCTGGTTAGAGAGACCTTTTGAGGAAGAGGAAGTTAGATATATACTTTTTAGAATGGAGAGGGATAAAGCTCCTGGGCTGGATCGTTTTAATTTAGCTTTTTATCAAGATTGTTGGCCAGTAGTGAAGAATGACTTGATGAAAGTTTTCAATGAATTTTATAGGAATGGGTTTTTAAGTAAGAGTTTTAATTCTATCTTCATTACTTTGGTGCCAAAGAAAAGTAGGTTGATTAAGATTTCTGATTATAGGCGTATTAGTTTAATATTGGTGTTTATAAACTAATCACCAAAGAACTAACTAATAGGTTGAGTGGGAGCTTGGCAAGATTTTCTCTAAGGCCTAAAGTGCCTTTGTGGGGGGGGGGGGGGGAGACAAATTGTGGATGCCATTTTGGTTGTGAGTAAAGCTGTTGAGGGCATTAGGAGGAGGAAGAAGAAAGGCGTCATCTTTAAGCTAGATTTTGAAAAGGCTTATTCTTGGAATTGGTGTATTCTCAAGAAGGGGGGGGGGGGGTGGATGAATTGGGTATTTAAAATTTCTTCCTAGGTTAAGATAGATAATAATCAGTATTTCGTAACCTAGGGTCTTTCTATACAATTAGAAACCCAATCAAATATTAAAACAATTAAACACATGTACAACATATAATAAATCAAACATAAAACATACATGTGTTGAAATTGAAAGTGCAGAAATAAAATAGAGGGCCAAAACAAAATTTGTTATTGGGGTTCGGCCA